>NC_138950.1:9879842-10082342 GCF_965226115.1 Aulonocara stuartgranti
TCCTGGCCATGAAGAGGGTGAAATGTTAGATAGATGTAGCGGGACACTTTTAACATGAACCTGGATTTCTTTCATTTTGTGCTTTTTTTTTGGTTTAATTGATCTAAATAGTCTGCTGAAAACAAACAAAATAAAGGTTATTGTAAGCATGTGAACATTTACAAGGGGATTTTGCGGGGATGACATCATCTTTTTGCAATATCTGATGCAATATGGACATTTCACATTCTTATGTCTAATTTGACTGGAAGAGGGAGCTATCCAATCAAAACATACTGTTCTTCCAAGCCTTAAAGTGAGAAGTTTAAATACTGCTCAGTAAAAGCAAAGGTGTTTGACTGAGCTCAGAGGTGTGAAATCTGATATAGAAGAAAATTGACCACATACTTTATCCATATTTGCTTTGCTTTTTCTTTTCTTCTTCTTCTTCAACTTCCAAACGGAATATGTCTTTACAGAATGCTTCAATCAATGTAACACACTTTATTATAGGTGGTTTTGACACACTCAGTAGACCTATTGCTGTTGGTGTGGTTATCCTAATAACCTATCTTCTTGCTGTTCTTGCCAATATGATAAATATCATGTTTATTATTTCTGACAAGAGATTACATAAACCAATGTATCTTCTGATTTGCAACCTTGCTGTTGTTGATATAGTGTACACCTCCAGTTCCAGTCCAACAATGATTGGGGTTCTACTCGCAGGTGTTAATACTATATCCTATGTGGCATGTTTAATTCAAATGTGTGTTTTCAATTTGGGAACATCGATGGAGTCATTTGTTTTAGCATTTATGGCATTGGATAGATTCATTGCAATAATTTATCCTTTTCAGTATCAACGTTATTTAACAAACACACGTGTTCTTGTTCTTACATTTATCATGTGGTTCATTGCCTGGTGTTTTGCGTTTTATATGCCTGCAACAGTTGTCCCCCTCCCACACTGCAGTTCAAGGCTGAAATACAGCTTCTGTGACTTTGCTGCTGTAATAAGAACGACCTGTGTTAACCCAGAGAAATATTTCAATGAAGTTTCCATTGCAGCATTTTTTATTTTCTTTTTCACTTTCGTTTTTATTTGTCTTTCATATTGTGGAATCTTACTTTTTGTAAAACTATCTTCAAATAATGAAAAAATGAAAATGGGGAGCACTCTTGTGAGTCACTTAATTTGTGTAGTTGTTCATTACTGTCCTGCGTTTGTTCGCATTATGTTCACTAGGTTTGGTGTGGTACTAACTCTTGAGGAACGCCAAGGTTTAGTAATTGGTGCAGTCCTCGGTCCATGTCTTGTAAATCCTTTTGTGTACTGTCTTAGAACAAAAGAAATTAAACAAAAGCTCTTTAAGATTTTCAAAAAGTTTAACACATCTGACTAAAATCTTGTGAACTGAGTGTGCTTATTTATTTTTTATTTTTTTGTAGATAAACAGATGTCGGTGTAAATTTTCAGAACATTATTTCACAAAATGTTTGAAACACCAACCATTCACTTTGATTCTGGCACAGAAGTGAGAATTATTCTACTTGTCGGTTTTAGACAAGATATTTTCCTAACCTTAACTTCAATTCACTTCATACAAAATTTAGAACTAAAGTTTTTGATTTTGTTTTTAATTTAGTTAAACTGTTTATGTGTCTGTGAGCAACAGTATGTTTTTTTTCCTGCTATGCTGTAAATAATCATATTTTAATGAAGAAAAACTAATCAACTTTAGTAATCATTTATTTGAACTCCCCCATATGGAAAAGATATATATGTGCAAATTGATATATATGCAAATATATATGCAAATTGAAGGTGATCCAGATGTGGGCTGACAATGGGTTGCAGCTGCTCCAGGATGAGCCTTTCCAGGGTCTTCATGATGTGGGAGGTCAGTGCCACGGGCCTGTAACCCTGGGGGCCACTGAAACGTGGCGTCAATATAAACAGAAAATAAGCACTAAGAATATATATTTTACCTTAACAGTACATTTCCATATTTTTATATCTATTAGATAAAATCTGATACTTGCGAGATTTTATTCAAGCATTACTTTCCAGAAAGGGATGTGCACAGGCTAAATCCTGAGCAGATCTGAAGCATTAGAAGCCAAAATGAGCATAACATAATCAGTCATACAGTACGTCACACATAGTCACAGATAGTTTCAATATAAACAACTCTGCAGTGTGCTCTGCCTAGTTTCACTTCCTCTCTACATCCTGTTGTTTCGCAGCGGTGCACAAAGCGTCGCTTGCAGTTTCCTGTCTTAAACAGTACTCTGTGACCTTTAGCACACATTGTAACTCAAAGTGGCGTTTTACTACACCGGCCTATATAAAACAATATAAACAGAAAATAAGCACCAAGAATATATATTTATTCCATGACATAGTTCTTATTTTCTTTAATATGATGAATAATAAGATTCCTTAGTTTTACAGATAGCTTTGTTATAGAGCAACAAACTCTTTATGAGCTAAATAAAATTTTTAAGTAGTAAGACGACATTTGATCTCAAGTTTTAGGGTTATCTGCTATAAGCTATGCATTTCACATTTATACGAGGGAGTCAAGTACTTCTGATTTAAGACTTTTTTTTTTCACAGTATCCAGAACTATACAAAGTGAGGATGTAACACTATTAAAGAGATTATTGACTTCTGTGCGGGCTTAGGTAGCTGCTCTTTAACAAATTGTAAAATCTAAAATTGTTTCATAAAGTTGCTTTCACTCTAATATGCAAGCAACTTTATGACACAATCACACATCAAATGCTTGAGGGTCCTGCTTGAGGGTCTTTGCTATTCCTATAACTGTGCTCTTCTGGATAGAAATCTTGGATGTTGTTCCAGGGACTTGCGGTTATAAACCAAGCGGTTTGCCCAAGGAGTGGACTCAAAAGCAGACACACTGGAAAACTATTTACTGAGATTTATTGAACTCCGATAATCACAGGGTAGAGGGGATCTGGAGTAGGAAAACCTAAAGGGGACAACAAGTTGACTGGCACTGGAGAGGGGATCATGAGGGCTGGATAACGGAAGGGAAAGTGGCAACAAAGAACAGAGGAATGAAGGATCTGCAAGAAGATGGAGAAGCTGTTATTGTTATGAGGTAAGGAGCAGGTAACAGAAAGGAGTTTCCTGGTGAGTTTGTTCTTTTGACTTGTAGGTCCCAGCTCAGAGGGCTCTGAGGAGGGAAACTCAGTGGAAGTGTTGAGAGGTAGTTGAGCAGGCAGAGTATCTGGGATGCAGTGTCAGGCCGGAGGGCAGGCAAGCAGGCAGGGAAGGCAGCCAGAGATTTCCAGAGTGGAGGAAAGAAAGATATAGCTACATAGACATTTCACTATAAAAGCTACCTAAAAGTTTTGTGGAAAAATTTCCTTTCCAGATGTAATAATAAATGGAATAAAATACTTTAACTTCCTGCTAATATTAGCTCCATCCTGGCCATGAAGAGGGTGAAATGTTAGATAGATGTAGCGGGACACTTTTAACATGAACCTGGATTTCTTTCATTTTGTGCTTTTTTTTTGGTTTAATTGATCTAAATAGTCTGCTGAAAACAAACAAAATAAAGGTTATTGTAAGCATGTGAACATTTACAAGGGGATTTTGCGGGGATGACATCATCTTTTTGCAATATCTGATGCAATATGGACATTTCACATTCTTATGTCTAATTTGACTGGAAGAGGGAGCTATCCAATCAAAACATACTGTTCTTCCAAGCCTTAAAGTGAGAAGTTTAAATACTGCTCAGTAAAAGCAAAGGTGTTTGACTGAGCTCAGAGGTGTGAAATCTGATATAGAAGAAAATTGACCACATACTTTATCCATATTTGCTTTGCTTTTTCTTTTCTTCTTCTTCTTCAACTTCCAAACGGAATATGTCTTTACAGAATGCTTCAATCAATGTAACACACTTTATTATAGGTGGTTTTGACACACTCAGTAGACCTATTGCTGTTGGTGTGGTTATCCTAATAACCTATCTTCTTGCTGTTCTTGCCAATATGATAAATATCACGTTTATTATTTCTGACAAGAGATTACATAAACCAATGTATCTTCTGATTTGCAACCTTGCTGTTGTTGATATAGTGTACACCTCCAGTTCCAGTCCAACAATGATTGGGGTTCTACTCGCAGGTGTTAATACTATATCCTATATGGCATGTTTAATTCAAATGTGTGTTTTCAATTTGGGAACATCGATGGAGTCATTTGTTTTAGCATTTATGGCATTGGATAGATTCATTGCAATAATTTATCCTTTTCAGTATCAACGTTATTTAACAAACACACGTGTTCTTGTTCTTACATTTATCATGTGGTTCATTGCCTGGTGTTTTGCGTTTTATATACCTGCAACAGTTGTCCCCCTCCCACACTGCAGTTCAAGGCTGAAATACAGCTTCTGTGACTTTGCTGCTGTAATAAGAACGACCTGTGTTAACCCAGAGAAATATTTTAATGAAGTTTCCATTGCAGCATTTTTTATTTTCTTTTTCACTTTCGTTTTTATTTGTCTTTCATATTGTGGAATCTTACTTTTTGTAAAACTATCTTCAAATAATGAAAAAATGAAAATGGGGAGCACTCTTGTGAGTCACTTAATTTGTGTAGTTGTTCATTACTGTCCTGCGTTTGTTCGCATTATGTTCACTAGGTTTGGTGTGGTACTAACTCTTGAGGAACGCCAAGGTTTAGTAATTGGTGCAGTCCTCGGTCCATGTCTTGTAAATCCTTTTGTGTACTGTCTTAGAACAAAAGAAATTAAACAAAAGCTCTTTAAGATTTTCAAAAAGTTTAACACATCTGACTAAAATCTTGTGAACTGAGTGTGCTTATTTATTTTTTATTTTTTTGTAGATAAACAGATGTCGGTGTAAATTTTCAGAACATTATTTCACAAAATGTTTGAAACACCAACCATTCACTTTGATTCTGGCACAGAAGTGAGAATTATTCTACTTGTCGGTTTTAGACAAGATATTTTCCTAACCTTAACTTCAATTCACTTCATACAAAATTTAGAACTAAAGTTTTTGATTTTGTTTTTAATTTAGTTAAACTGTTTATGTGTCTGTGAGCAACAGTATGTTTTTTTTCCTGCTATGCTGTAAATAATCATATTTTAATGAAGAAAAACTAATCAACTTTAGTAATCATTTATTTGAACTCCCCCATATGGAAAAGATATATATATAAATCTTATAAAGTTTGTATCTGTCTTGTGTGAAATTTGTATGAAAAGCATATGAGAGTGAAAACAGATATAAGATCCCTTGAAAAATTATATAATGAAACTTGTATGTTTTGGATACTTACTAAAACAATATATGAAAGTAATGAGAAAGTGGCCACTTTCATGAGTAAATCATGTAAGCCTTATATGATTTACTCATGAAAGTAAAAAAAAAAGTTTTTACTATTTCTTTTCCATATGGGTAATTCTTTTGAATGAATGGAATGAATGAATGGCTCCAACACCAGCCTAACATAGTTTAGATACCTAAGCTAGTGGACTACTGTATTTTGACAGACATTTCAGTTTTGTTTGTTAAGTGATCCTATATCAAAAAGACATCAAACGATCAAAAAAAGTTGCTCTATGTGGGCACACCTGGAAGAAATTCTCTGGCTGGCTGGAGCAGCACCTAATAACCAGCTCGCAAAATTAAAAAAAAAAAAACCCAAAACAAACAAGCAAACTAGGGCTGTCAATGTTAACACTGTCAACACGGTTAACGCGATTAAAGTTTTTAATATAATTAATCCATCTGGAGCGCAGAATGACTCAAAATCCCTGAAACAAGGACAGGATGCCTGAAAAATAAATTGCTGTTATCAGGATAAAAACAAGCAAAGTCAAGTAGTCAAGTAAGTAATAAATGTTGTGAGCCAATTAAATTAAATGCAACCAGCCCACTGGGGTCTTCCTGGTTAAAGGTTTCATGTTCTCCCTGTGCCTGGGGGAATTCTCTATGGTACTGCAGCTTTCTCCCACAGTCAAGAAAACTTGCATGGAAAGTTAATTATTGGTTCTAAATTGGCCACAAGTATGAAAATATATATGGAGTTGTCTTTCTCTCTGTGTCAGCCACTGTGACTCGCAACCAGTCCAGGGCATTCTTTGCCCTGTCGTGGCTGGGATATGCTCCAGACTTTTAGATAAGTAGAAGGAAATGGATTGATGGGGTTGAGGCATTCTAATCGAAATCAACATGCGCATAACCAAGTTGTCTTTTATTTACCTTTGCAAAGGAGTCAAACAACAGTACAGAGTACAAAAGTAATTTACATTTAATGTCATTCTTAAGGCCCTTTCACATCAGACATGACACGCATTCCAAGCACTGCATTGACCACTAGCTGGAGCAAATAGCTCAAAATTTGTGTTGCGTTGGCTGCCTGCACTCTGCATGTGCGTCATTTTTTGCGCCTGCTGCACATGTTCTAGACGCTCCCTGTCATTTCGAAACACATATCTCTCATGCGTACTTGAATGGAAATATGTAGTTTGAGTTTCATATGATGTCCTAGTACAAAGATTAAGACATTATTGTCATGGGCGGCAATGTTTTTCTTGCTGTCCTTCATGTCGTGGGATGTCTTAATATAAAACTCCTGCATGGACCTCAGTACATTTTGCTGTGCATTTTATATTGTTTTGCAGCTGACAACAAGTGTGTTTAATATAACATTAATATTATTTCAGATAACAACAAAGGAGTTAATTGAACCTTTTTGATTACATAAACAGAAACCATGCATATTTTACACATATTTACATATTTCACCTTTTAGTGGTGAGTTGGATAAATGTGCAGGATTCTTAACATAATGTTTGCTTCTGTTTCGCCAATAGTGGCACCTCTGATGACGGAGCTAAACTTGCCGTTTTCGCCCAGTTATTGCGCGACCGTGCACTGAAGTGGGCACAAGTCATGTTACTTACTAACCTTGAAATCTCTTACTCAGATTTTTTGGCTAAATTTAAGAATGTTTTTGACAAGGGATCCATAGCAACAGCAGCCTCTCACCAATTACTAAACCTCAATCAAGGTAAGCGGAGCGTGTCCGACTTTTCAATTCATTTTTGGATACTGGTCGAAGAAACAGGTCAGGGTCAGGAAGCAATCAAAAGCACTCTTCTAAATAATGTGTGAGGATGAGCTAATTATGCGTGAACTGCCATTTTCTCTATATGCTCTCATGACTATGCATCCGGGCGGATGATTGCCTCCAGGCTTGCCGGCGTATGCGGGTTCGTGGTTTCTGGGAGCCGCTGGCACCTGTGGACTCACTACCAGGTGACGGAATATCCAAACCCAGACGCACACGTACCGTATTTTCACGACCATAAGACGCACTGTACTAAAAGGCGCAGTCTCAGTTATGTGTGCCATTACTGTATTTAACACACACATAAGGCGCACTGGATTATAGGGCGCATACAAGTACCGTATGCGTATTTAAAAATAAAGCGGGAGCAAACCTGAGTTCGGTACCTTACTCACATTTCTATTACCGGTAATCATCATCATCAACAACACACAAGCATACAAGTGTGCATATTTAAAACTAAAGCAGGAGCAAAACTGAGTTTGGTACTCACATTTTTATCATCAATCAAACCCATCGAAGTCCTCATCCTCTGTGTCTGAATTGAACAGCTGCGCTAAATCTCCATCAAACATGCCAAGTTCACTTTCTTCACTGTCAGAGTCACTTTCCGTGCCGTGCGGCTCCTCGGAAATGATGCCGACTTTTGCGAAAGCTCGAACAACAGTGCCAGCAGACATGTTAGCCCAAGCATCTACAATCCATTGGCAAATTGTGGCGTAACTCGCCCGGCACTGCCTTCCACTCTTGGTGAAACTGTGGTCTCCATCGGTCATCCATCGCTCCCAGGCCGCTCGCAGCCTTACTTTGAACGGGCGGTTCACACCGATGCCCAGCGGTTGGAGTTCCTTTGTCAGGCCTCCCGGAATGACAGCAAGCTCACAGTTCATTTGTTTCACTAGTTTTTTCACATCGGCTGTGAGATGGGCACGCATAGAGTCACAGATTAAGAGCGATGGTGATGCGTGGAAAAAACCTCCTGGTCTCCTTACATACACCTCCCTCAGCCACTCTTTCATAATTTCCTCATCCATCCAGCCCTTTTCATTTGCCTTAATGATGATTCCTGCTGGAAACTTCTCTTTAGGCAAAGTCTTTTGCTTAAAAATCACCATAGGTGGCAGTTTCTGTCCATTAGCATGGCAGCCAAGCACAACAGTGAAAGAAGACTTTTCATACCCCGTTGTGCGTATCGCTACCGTGTTGGTCCCCTTCTTCTCCACAGTGTGACTCACCGGGATGTCAAAAGTGAGCGGGACCTCGTCCATGTTTGTGATGTGGCTGGGCTGGATGTTTTTGTCGCCGATGTGTTTGCTGCAGTAGGAGCTCGTTCTTTGCTCGATGATCCACCGCTCGAGTCTTTCCTCCAACTCGGGCCACCTCACCTTATGTCCGCGGAAACTCAGCTGCGTTTTCTTGACCTGCCGGAGCTTGTTTTCTAGCTTCCTCCGTTTGCGAACCATCGATTCGTTAATCTTAAATTCTCTCGCGGCTGCTCGATTTCCATGTTCCTCCGCATAGCTGATGGCCTTCAGTTTAAACTGTGCTTCATAAGCGTGTCTCTTTGCCATTTTCAGGGTTGTTAAAACAATGATGTTCCACATAATGCACATACCTGTCCTTTTATACAGGTATGTGCGATTGTCCGGTATATACGATCAACGCCCACACTTCACACTTTAGCGTTCTCATGGTGTTCTCTACTACGTCCTCCTTACAACACACAGGGCGCGCCATACTTTTTGAAGAAAATCTAAGACTTTTAAGCGCGCCTTATGGTCGTGAAAATACGGTATATGGTGATGGTGAAAAGGGAGAACAGTCCATGCAACTGGGGCGCTCACGACTCACACTTGCACAACATCAACGCCACCTAACCACTGGTGAGGACAAGTGACAGGGTGGCTCTGTCACTTCGTGTTCACTCTCTTTCGGTAGAGTATCACTTCCTGTTCCTGCTCAAACACCGTGGTGTTTTTGAGTGGCTTATCTGCTTAGCAATTTAATTAAAAACTTTTAGATACATTCTTTTTGTCATAGCATAATCTTCACGTGCTTCATCCGAAGCACACTTTCTGTGTACTCACTACCTAATTTATAGCCAAAGTATTCACTCACTGTGTCTTTACTGTTTCGCTAGCTTAGCATAGCTTGCAGCCCACTCGATAGCAGCATGGACTCTTCACCTGTCCCTCCTGCACTTTCCTGCTTATTGTGTCAGATGTTTAGTTACTCCTCGGCCTCCTTTAGCAGTAGTGATACTTGTAACAAATTTAGCATATTTGCTGCTCTGGAGGCCAGGATACCTGAATTGGAGACTCGGCTTCGCACCCTTCATTCACCTGTAGCTAGCTAGGCCTCTGTAGCTGGTGCAGCCAAAGATAGCATAATGATAATAATGGATTGGATTTATATAGCGCTTTTCAAGGCACCCAAAGCACTTTACAGTGCCACTATTCATTCACTCTCGCATTCACACACTGGTGGAGGCAAGCTATGGTTGTAGCCACAGCTGCCCTGGGGCAGACTGTCACCAGGGTGCAGAGGAGGCTACCCCCCCCCCCCCCGTCCCCTTCTGGCTGCCTCTGCCTCAATTTTATCCCACAACTTAGACATTCACATTATTCACACTCTCATTACACATACATATAGGATCTTGGGGGTGGGCACAATCACGGAATCCAAATTACCATCAGGGTGTACACCTCACCCCTGGCGTCGTTGCCCACCTCTCAATTTTAAATACACTTAGACATTGAGGGCTATCAGGAGGGACTATGCGCTTACCTGCTGCTCCTTGGCAGGTAGCTCCATGCCCTCCTGGGTTTTAATTGCACCTTAGAACACACATGCATCAACACTACAATGAGCGGGTGGAGGGAGGTTTGGAGTCTTCTCCCACCCCCATTCTCTGCGGCCTGCTGGAGCGGGAGGGCTAGGTGGAGTTGGCCGTCCGACTGCGGTCTGGAGTGTGGGGCCTCCCTGCTGCTACGGAGTCGGGGTGGTCTGCCTCTCCCCACCGCAGGGAAAAGGGTAACACCACCTGGGTCTGGGTGCAGTTCCCCCCTCCAGGGGCAAGGGTACCTAGACCCGGTTTGTAGAGTACGCTTGGGGAGTGTGATCGTGTGTACAGCGTCTCTTTATGTCTGTCTCCACGTTGGTTGAGTGTGGAGTGAGTGCATATGAGAGCATGAGGGGGGGAATGGATGTTTGTGTCTGTGTGTGCCTGTATGTCTGTGTCTATATGTCAGGTTGGGTATCAGACGCCACCTCTCTGGGGACACCTCAGGCCCTCCAAGGTTTGGAGGCCTATCTCCACCTACCACCACTTCCCCTGCCGGTGGCGGACTCCCTCAGGTGTCGGTGCGTTGGTGGTTCTTTGTGTCTGGGGGTGGGCATCCAGGTACACACCGGCTCACTCCTTGGCGGCCGCTTATCGGGGCCTGGAGCCTGGGGCTCGCTCGGGCCCCTTCGGGGGTGGGGTGCCCCCGGCCTCTCGGCCTGGTGCTCGGTCACTCAGGCACAGCTGGCGGCCGGCGGAGCTCACGGGCGCGTCACTGCAACTCCCCCTGGCTTCTGCTCCGCGGCTGCTGAGTGAACCCTCATCTGGGACTCTCCTCAGCTCTTACTGGAACAGTGGCGCGGCTGCCCCTCTGTTGGTCTTCCATGGTTTCTTGTGTTCTGGGGGCCTCTGGATGTCTGGAGTTTTGATCTCCTCCATACCTGCCTCACACCCTGGAGGACGGGGCTGTGGCCCCCCTACACTCCCTAGCAGATCGTTACATGGAGAAACCTTTGGAATACAAGCGCGCTGATCCACACAGGTATGCACACGGGTGTTCACTGCTCGTAGACCCAAATTACACCTTTCTTGGCTGCTACTTCGAAGCACATCTGTCCTGCGTGCTGCACAACAACATTGAATATTTAGTATTGGTGTTGTGTTTAGTATGTTGCTTTGTTTCTTTTTTCTTTTTGTCTTTTTTTGCTTGTTTTCTATTCTTCTCTCAACAGGTGATCCAGGAGATTTTTTTTCTCCCCCCCTTTCTCACTGTCCCTCTCCCCTTCTGTTTTTCCTTTCCTTCCTCTTTCTTTCTCCCTTTCCTATCTCTCACTCATGTCTGTCCCGTCTGTAACATCTGAAAATAAAATATAATAAATAATAAAAACAAAGATCGACCAAATGGACCAATACGGCAGTGCCACGATGATCCATTTGGCAAAGTAAATCCATTGGGTATCCTTGTTGGTCTTCAGACAACAATTCTGGTGGCTAAAGAACCAAATGGGAAAGAAAAAAAAAAAAAAAAAAAAAAGACAGAAGCGAGGCTGCCATATCGCACCATCGGCCCCTCTGGCCAACACCAGTAGGGTAAAGTGTCTTGCCCAAGGACACAACGACCAGGACAGAGAGCCCGGGGATTGAACCGGCGACCTTCTGGTTACAGATACGGTTCCCAACCCCCTGAGCCATGGTCGCCCCTGTAAGCATAGGCCCCGCTAGCTGTTCCCCAGCAGACCCCAAGCACCTGGGGAAAGAGGGCGGCTGGGTGACGGTGAGGAGGAAGCATAGTCTTAAACAGAAGCAAACTAGGGCTTCTGTTTAAGCACTAGTTTGGTGGTGTACCTACATGAACAGGTACACCACCAACCTCTTCATGTGTCTAACCATTTTTCCCCCACTCGGCGACACACCCGCCGGGGGTCAAACTGTGGTAATTGGTGATTCTGTTCTCAGACATGTGAAGCTAGAGACACCGGCAACCATAGTCAATTGTCTTCCAGGGGCCAGAGCAGGCAACACTGAGGGAAATTTAAAACTGCTGGCTAAGGGTAAACGGAAATTCAGTAAACTCATAACTCACATCGGCAGTAATGGCACCTAGTTACACCAATCGGAGGTAACTAAAATCAATATTGAATCTGTGTGTAACTTTGCCAAAACGATGTCGGACTCTGTAACACATTTCATTGCAATGTTGACCCTGTGCTAACTTGCATATGACAAATAAAACTGAAAACTAGTTTTTTCTGGTCCCCTCCCCAATCAGACCAGGAGTGACATGTTTAGCCGCATGTTCTCCTTAAATTGCTGGCTGTCTGAGTGGTGTCCAAAAAATGATGTGGGCTTCATAGATAATTGGCAAACCTTCTGGAGGAAACCTGGTCTTGTTAGGAGAGACGGCATCCATCCCACTTTGGATGGAGCAGCTCTCATTTCTAGAAATATGGACAACTTTATTAAACCCCCCAAAATATGACTATCCAGAGTTGGGACCAGGAAGCAGAGTTGCAGTCTTACATGCCTCTCTGCAGCTTCTCTCCTCCTCTTATCCCCCCAAAACCCATCTCCATAGAGACTGTGTCAGCTCCCAAACATAAAAAATCACAAAGAAAGAACAATACAGTATCCACATCTGAACCAAAGAGTAAACAGTGAAATGTGGATTATTAAATAGTAGGTCTCTCTCCTCCAGGTCTCTGTTAATACATGATTTAATAATTGATCAACAAATTGATTTACTTTGCCTTACAGAAACCTGGTTGCCTATTAATCAACGAAAAACCAAGACAGACTCTTAATTCATTTCAAAGCCTGATGCTGATGCTTGTTCAGGTTTTATCAATCTTTGCCTTCCACTGTGCTCCCCTTTCCTGAACCCCATTGAAGAATTCTTCTCCTCGTGGCGGTGGAAGGTATATGAACGCCAACCTTACACCAGGGTAAATCTCCTGCAAACCATGGAACTGGCCTGTGGTGACATGGGCGTGGAGGCATGTCAAGCCTGGATATGGCATGCCAGGGGTTTTTTTCCCCCCGTTGCCAGGCCAGAGAAAATGTGGCCTGTGATATAGATGAAGTCCTGCGGCCTGACCCAGTATGGAGAAATGATGCTGTGGCGGAGTAATGCACTTTTTTCCTTTGTACTTCATTTTTATATTTGTGTGCTTTATTTCTACGTACTCAGTAGAGTATATAATTTAGATTGACTTGAAGCATGATTTGACAGCATAGTTCAATTTTGAGCACAGATTGAATTGTTTTGGGGTGAAAGTTTGGTTTTGCAAAAAGAGTCAGAGGTTTTGTGAATGTAGGTTGAAAACTGGGTTTTGTGTTCACAGTTTGGGGAAAAGGAGAGCAGCTTTTCAGGAATGTGTCTTAGCAATCGTGAAAAACTGTAAGTCTGTGCTCTCCAGTCCTTTCCTGGATGCCTGAGCGTGAGTGTTGGACTGAGCAGTGTAGTGTGTTTGTGAGGAGTGTGTCGGAGTACAAGAGCGGAGCAAGTGTACAAAGGAGTGGAGTGTGAGGAGCGAGGATAGTGGAGCAAATGAGGAGTGTGCATTACTCCCCACCTGCCGTGGATCCCTGGAGCCCCTAAATAATGTTCTTAAGTACTGATATGACATTTCGTATGCATTTCAGAGTTATATGAGTCAGTCAAGTACTTATGTTTTTAGACTTTGTTTTTCAGAGTATCCAGAGCCATACAAATAGAAGATCTAACACTATTCTTTTCAGTTTTAGGTAACTACTCTTTAACAAATTGTGCAATCTAATGATTGTTTCATATAGTTGCATACGATTGGATACGGAAGCATCTTTATGA
Organism: Aulonocara stuartgranti; assembly: GCF_965226115.1. Taxonomy (NCBI): domain Eukaryota; kingdom Metazoa; phylum Chordata; class Actinopteri; order Cichliformes; family Cichlidae; genus Aulonocara; species Aulonocara stuartgranti. The sequence goes on from NC_138950.1 coordinate 9,893,577, forward strand.
CACAATTACACATTAAATGCTTGAGGGTCCTGCGCAGTATCTTTGCTGTTCCTACAACTGTGATCTTCTGGATAGAAATCTCGTATGTTGTTCCTGGAATTTGCTGGAGTCAATCACCTAGCTTTGGGGTCACTGCCCCGAGTGTTCCCATTACCACTGGGACCACTGTTGCCTTCACCCTCCACATTTTCTCAAGTGCTTCTCTCAGCCTTTGACAAGAATCAGGACCCAGACACACGCCATTGCACCTTGCTATGTGTTTTATTGATACAGGCTTTTACACACTCTGTATGAGCAGCTTTCCAGTCATTCCACTCTTTCCACTGGTCCAAGAAAAATCCTTAAAAAGGGAGACATGATTTGATAATGGAGGTCAGGTTCCATATTTGTTCTGTAAAGTGTCCTTGAGTGTTTTGAAAGGCGCTTTTAAATAAAATGTATTATTGTAACCACTGAATTGGCACACAGGCACAGTAGCCCTCGGTACATTTTTTTGACAGCCATGTTAACATGACACAAAGTTACTTTCCTTTATGAAGTTGGCTCGCCATCTTCTCTATCTGTACTAGCCATTAAGAGGGTGTAGTGTTAGAGAGATGTAGTGGGACACATTTAACAAAGACCAAGCTTTCTTTCATTTTGAGCTTTTGTTTTGTTATTTGATCCAAATGGTTTGACAAAATCCACTGAAAACAATCAAAATAGAGATTATTGTAAGTGTGTGAGAATTAACTTCCAATCAACCGTTATCCTGTCATTTAGGGGATGACATTATCTTTTTGCAATATCTGATGCAATATAGACATTTTACATTCTTATGTCTAATTTGATTGGAGGAAGGAGCTGTCCAATCAAAACTTACTGTTCTTATAAGCCTTAAAACGAGAGGTTCAAATACTTCCCAGTAAAAGCAAAGTTGTTTGACTGAGCTCAGAGGATTTTGTGAAGTCTGATAAAGATTTACTACGTATTTTATCAATATTTGCTTTGCCTTTTTTCTTCTCCTCTTCAACTTCCAAACAGAATATGTCTTCACAGAATACTTCAATCAATGTAACACACTTTATTATAGGTGGTTTTGACACACTCAGTAGACCTATTGCTGTTGGCGTGGTTATCCTAATAACCTATCTTCTTGCTGTTCTTGCCAATATGGCAAATATCATGTTTATTATTTCTGACAAGAGATTACATAAACCAATGTATCTTCTGATTTGCAACCTTGCTGTTGTTGATATAATGTACACCTCCAGTTGCAGTCCAACAATGATTGGGGTTCTACTCGCAGGTGTTAATACTATATCCTATATGGCATGTTTAATTCAAATGTGTGTTTTCCATTTGGGAACAGCGATGGAGTCATTTGTTTTAGCAGTTATGGCATTGGATAGATTCATTGCAATAATTTATCCTTTCCAGTATCACAGTTATTTAACAAACACACGTGTTCTTGTTCTTACATTTATCGTGTGGTTTGTTAACTGTTTTTTTATGTGTTACATGCCTGCAACAGCTGTCCCCCTCCCACACTGCAGCTCCAGGCTTAGGTACACTTTCTGTGACTTTGCTGCTGTAATAAGAACGACCTGTGTTAACCCAGAAAAACATTTCAATGACGCTGCCATTATAGCATTTTTTATTTTATTTTTCACTTTTGTTTTCATTTGTCTTTCATATTGTGGAATCTTACTTTTTGTAAAATTATCTTCAAATAATGAAAAAAAGAAAATGGGGAGCACTCTTGTGAGTCACTTAATTTGTGCAATCGTTCATTACTGTCCTGCGTTTGTGCGCATTATCTTCACCAGGTTTGGTGTGGTATTGACTCTTGAGGAACGCCAAGGTTTATTAATTGGTGCAGTCCTCGGTCCATGTCTTGTAAATCCTTTTGTGTACTTTCTTAGAACAAAAGAAATTAAACAAAAGCTCTTTAAGATTTTCAAAAAGTTTTACACATATTACTGAGATCTTGTGAACTGAGTGTGCTTTTTATTTTTTTTTAGATAAACACAGAAATACCCCTAACTGATGTCGGTGTAAATTTTCAGAACATTATTTTACAAAATGGTTGAAACACCAACCATGCACTTTGATTCTGGCACAAAAGTGAGAATTATTTTACTTTTAGAATACACAAGATATTTGCACCTTAACTATTCAATTAAAATCATACAAAATTTAGAACAAAAGTTTTTAGTGTAACTGTTTTTGTGTCTGTGAGCAACAGTATGCCTTTTTCCTGCTATGCTGTAAACAATCATATTTTAATCAACAAAAACTAATCAACTTTATTTGAACTTTATCCCTCAATAATACTTTTGCTCGTTTCCAGACCTTCAGTTGTGTCTGATCAGGTGTTTGGAAACTAAGGGCGATCATGGCTCAAGAGTTGGGAGTTCGCCTTGTAATCGGAAGGTTGCCGGCTCGAGCCCCGATTTGGACAGTCTCGGTCGTTGTGTCCTTGGGCAAGACACTTTACCCGTTGCCTACTGGTGGTGGTCAGAGGGCCCAGGGGCGCCAGTGTCCGGCAGCCTCGCCTCTGTCAGTGCGCCCCAGGGTGGCTGTGGCTACAATGTAGCTTGCCATCACCAATGTATGTGTGAATGGGTGGATGACTGGATGTGTAAAGCGCTTTGGGGTCCTTACGGACTAGTAAAGCGCTATACAAATACAGGCCATTTAAGGATAGTATTTAATACCTGAAAGCAATCAGTTTTTATTACATTTCAAAAATGATCAAAATGAATGAATGGCTCCAACACCAGCCTAACATAGTTTAGATAGCTAAGAGAGTGGACTGCTGTATTTTCACAGACATTTCAGTTTGGTTTGTTAAGTGATCCTATATCAAAAAGGCATAAAACAAACGAACAAAAAAAGTTGCTCTGTGTGGGGGACATTTGGAAGGAATGACACGAGTAACTTGGCTCCCAGTAAAAGAAGATGCTTTTTTGTATTGGTAACATCCTCCTCTCATTCCAAATAATTGAGCACTGCTAGCAGCAACTCTTACAGCTCCTCCCATAATTTCGCACTCTGAAAAGGAAATTTCTACACATAGATATACAATAAGATCAGACACAAAGACACCTTTGTGACAGATTCTTAAAGCCTTACACACAGCCTCTGTTATACACATAAAATCATACATTTTTAAAAGCCTGTTATCTACTTGTTTTCTAAATTGGAGAAATTGTGATATTTTTTTTAACAAATTTGTAAATTACTTAATATAATGTTTACAGAAATAGCCAGTGGTGTTTTTTTGATATGGGGACATGGGCCATTGCCCAGGGCGGCATCGTGGTGGGGGTGGCATCATGGCATCGGCAAAAAAAAAAAAAAAGTTGCTCGCACCCATGCTGCCCTGACAACATGCCAGCGCATTTTGGGGATTTCATAGGCACCGAACGGTTTTCTATTGCCCATTTGCGAGGAGTAAGGGCGCCCTCCATTTACGAGGTGCACCTGCTGCTTTCTACACAAGGAGGAGAGGGAGGATTCTCTGGCTAGCTGGAGCACCTAATAACTAGCTCGTAACATTAAAAAAAAACCCCAAAACAAACAAACAAACAAACTAGGGCTATCAACGTTAACGCTGTCATTGTGATTAACGCTAGGACTCTGTTAACAAATTACCGCGGATCGCTCCATGCGTGGAGCTGCACGGCGTCAACGAGCTAACCGCGCTAACGCTAACGTTGATGCCATGCAGCCCCATAGCCCCATGCATGGGTCTGCACGGCCTAAAATCCTTTAATTTTCTCAAAAATCGACAGTGTGCCCTTATGTATGAATTCTGGTTGTGCTTACTGACCGCGAACCGATTTTATGTGGTACACGGCGCTCAGCAATCTGTTAAAAATGTTTTAGTACGACTTTGGTAAGCTACGAAGCTGCACCACTTGATGGATTATCGGCGCATTACGGCTACCGTAGTCTGGAGCCTCACGGAGTAATATGTATTGTGCTTCAACATAATATTACCGTACTGTGTAATACGGTAATATTACGTTGAACAAATGGCACCTGTTAAGAGACATGGTTACGAAGCGAACTCCAGGCTGTCAGTCACGCAGTAGAACTTGGGAACAGAGCAGCTGCGAAATCTGTCTTTGTTATTATGCTCATCATCTTTTAGTTTACATGCTGACTGCACAATTGTGAGCTTTTTGTTATGCACAAAAACAACATTGTTTTCTTTTATTTATGGAGCATTATTATTAAATGCTGATAATTTATTTCTAAATTATGTACATCTTTACATCTGCGCTGTATGTTAATAAAAGTGCCCGTGTGAGATATGGGACACAGCTTTGACTAAGAACTCTCTTTTTGTTCTTACTTTATGGCTTAAAAAAATATCGAGATATATATCACATTTCGCCATCCAGCTAAAGAATGTCGAGATATGAATTTTGGGCCATATCGGCCAGCCCTAATTAATGCAATTAAAACATTTTTAATGCAATTAATCCATCTGGAGCACAGAATGACTCAAAATCCCTGAAATGTCTCTGTCAACACATTATGGGCAGTTTGTCCAAAGTTTGTCCATTCAGCGTTAATCGCGTTAATCATGATGACGGCATTAATGCGTTGACATTGACAGCCCTACAACAAACACAAAAACAGAAGACATTATGATATAGACTTAAGATTTGCACCAATGTGTTTTCTAAATTCTATCACACTCATATATGCAAAAAGAGAACGCGAGGGCCCTCGGTGAGCCTGCTTGTTGCTGCTGCTCACACACAACCTGTTGAAAGGTGAAGGGGCGTGCTACTTCCAAATAGTGCACATTTAATTCATAATGTTGTCAATCCAAGCCCATTATGTATTAATTATTTTACCTGGGTTATGTGAAATCCCAGAAAAAAACAGGGAGTGTTCGCCCAGGGCACCAAACAGGCTAGGACCACCCCTGGAAGTAACTGTTGTTGAGAAAGCATTGGGGATCTCTGCTTGGCCACAGGTAGCACTCACACTATATAAATTCCATGCCCAAATCTCAACTAACTGTGCCAAGGCCCAAATCTGTAAGAATACCAAGGCATGGTTTAATTATTAGTTTGCCAGGTGACGGAATGTCCAAACCCAGACACACACGTATATGGTGATGGTGAAGAGGGAGAACAGTCCATGCAGCTGGGGTGCTCGCGACTCACACCTGCAGAACACCAATGCCGCCTAACCTCTGGTGAGTGCCTTTACTGTGGCCATAAGGGCTGCTTCATCTCAACCTATCCATCTTGATCAAAAGGGCGCTCCCATCGATGGTGAAGAGAGTACTGGTGGGCAACCTGTCTAGCAAAAGCTCTCTTCCATACTTCCAGGTCAGCACTGGTTCCAACAGCACAACCCTCATATTGACTAGTACAGGGCTGGGGTCACATAAACTGCCTCCGGGCTGCCACCCCTCAACCTGTGCCATCAGAACCTCTCGATTTAACGTCTGTTCCACTGGTGTACCATGATCTTGCTGAAGTGTTTTGTAAAGATCAAGCACTGTCATTACCTATGATTGTGCCATAGATCTCCTCCATGGTGCTTCACTCCCCACTAGCTGCCTCTATAGTCTCTCTCAGCCTGAAAGAGAGGCTATGGAGAAATATATTACCGTCATGGCTGCGGTGGCAGGTGTGTGGTGTGTGTGAGAGAGGACCCAAACGCTGGCACTGGCTTGGATGTGAGCGAGCTTTATTTAAACGTTGGTGGCACAAACAGAAACACAGCAAGCAAAAACAGAATCTAAAGATAACCTAAACTGGGAATAACTAACAAAACTAACCTGTACTGGCGACTCTGAGAAGAAACACAGACGGACTAGTGGCAAACACGAGAGATAAATAAATACACAGATGGGAACGAGGAAACTACACGCAGGAGGGAGGCACAGCTGATTCTGATTGACAAGACAAGACAGGGGAAATGCAAAGTGAACAGACTGGCATAAGACACAGACCTTCACAATAAAACAGGAAATGCAGAACACAAGGAAGCCACATAACAAACCCTAAAACTAGAACTCAAGAAACACTAAAAAACTAAGGAACTTGACACCATGGGAAGAAACCAAAAACCCAAAGTACAAAACTCAAAAAACACTGGGTCATCGACCCAGGACCATAACAATTACAGACTCTCGAATAGCTGGAATTATCCAGCCGTCCTCCTCTCCTGTAGGAGCCGAATCTTTCTTTGTTGAAAAGAAAAACAAATCCCTCCAACCCTGTATTAATTTTTGCGGTCTCAATAACATTATCGTTAAAACAAAATACCCATTACCAATTCTCACCTCTGCCTTCGAGTTGCTTCAGGGAGCTACCATTTTCAGTAAACTCAATCTGTGAAATGCCTATCATTTTGTACGGATAAGGGAAGGCAACGAATGGAAAACAGCATTTAACACTCATCTTGGGCATTTTTAGTATCTCGTATTGAGTTTCATGTAGACTCTGTGGCATTCCTGGGTTACATAATTGAGCAGGGAAATGTGAAACCAGACCCAGAGAATTGTCCAAGCAGTTGTCAACTGGCCCAAACTGCCAACTCCAGCTTTTTCTGGGGTTTGCCAATTTTTACCGTCGCTTTATTTGGGACTTTAGTAAACTCGCACTACCTCTCCCAACCCCTGCCACCCGGAACTGAATCAGCCTTTCGTGGTTTAAGTGGACGCATTGGATTCTGGGGTTGGAGCTGTATTATCCCAGCAAAATGATGGTAAGCTCCACCCATATGCTATATTCTATCATCGTCTTTCCCCAGCAAAGTGGAACTACGACATCGGTGACTGGGAGCTGCTGGCAATAAAACTGGCTCTAGAAGAATGGAAACACTGGCTGGAAGGCACCGTTCAACCATTCATTGTTTTTTCACAAAAACTGAAAAAGGTTTTCAATAACCTACAGACCTGGGACCTGCAATGTGAAACCTCTCTTGACAATACGCTCTAGCAGCCCCACTATATCCATTGCAATGTGACTGAATGGAACCTCAATAACAGGTAAAGGCTGTAAAGGAAACTTTGGGACATTTTTATCCCCGGCCAGCAGACAGTAAGACTCCTCAACCTCTCTCTTCGTGCCTGGCCAAAAGAACCTGCTGGCAATTTGGTCTCTTATCTTCTTTGTTCCCAGATACCCTGCCCAGGGAATACAATGCCCCAATCTTAAAACTTGTTCCCGCCACTGCTAGGGGACTACTAACGTTCCTTTGTCATCCCTGCTGGCTTTGTAGTTACATTGTTTTCTATTTGTTTTCTTTATTTGGTACATTTGCAGTAGGAAAAGATAATCTATGAATCCAGTGATACAGCTTTCTTATAAGAAATGTTTCTGTTAAAAATTATCGTGAAGTAGTCACTTCCTGTGAGTCGCGGGAACCGGAAGTTGTGCGCAGGAGAGACAAGACAGAACGGTAACACGGCGGACCTTTTTGGAATGTACAACTTTTCTACTGCTGGTTTTACAAGGCATAGACGGTAAAAAAACATTATGCTGTTATTTGTTTAACACTTGTGCACTTTGTGAAAGGAAATAAGTGCCTGAGATGAATATCATATGTGCTATTGATATTATTTTACTTGTTTCTAGTTTTCATGGTGCTCCATGATTGTGAGAGGAATAAAAGAATTGTGGACATTAGTACGAAGCGTGGATTTTTTCGACCAGAGTAGATACAACCAGTGTCCAGGAGGGTTTGGGCTTTCCTACCATTTATCTTCACGGCAGTGGATTGCTGCTTCCCTTCCCAAACTTCATTCTCACAGGGCCTTGGAAGGGTATACACATATGCTGCTCTGGCCTTTCTGGCTGGACACATGCTTAATGTGACCCTCCACCCCACAATAGAAACAAACAGGTTTGGTGGTTAACTTAGGGGGGATGTGTTTTTACAAACACATCCCCCTACTTCAAAGACCTGAACTCCTTAGGACCACCCCCAACCCCAGATGACTTACCATGTGAAGTGAAAGATTTGGCCGAAGCCCCGAACCAAAAGCTTCTGGCTCCTCGCCTTGCTGCTTGAAACGTTTCCACCAGTTGAGCAGCTTCCTGCGCTGACTTTGGACCCCTTTCATTCAGCCACACCTGGAGTTCTGGAGTCAACGAGCGATAAAACTGCTCAAGGATAATTGCGTCTCCAACCTGCTCCTTGGTTTTCTTATCTGGTTTGATCCATTTGCCATACAGGTCCTTCAGACAATTATAAAACGATTTTGGACTCTCACCGGGCCGGTTGTCAGGCTCCCAGAACCACTGTCGGTATACCTCTTCATTAATGTCATACTTTGAAAAAAATCGCTTCTTTAACCTTTTGGTAATCCCCAGTGTCCTCTGCTGCCATAGCCACATAAGCTGCTCGACCTCTTCCTGACAGGTAAGGAACCAGTCTCACCGTCCACTCCACTTCAGGCCCCTGATACGCCACTGCCAGCCTCTCAAAGGTTATCAAGTACTGCTCGATGTCATCACCTACCTCCAGCTATGGTATCACTGCTTTTCCCCAGCTCCGACCTTCTTGGTCTCTCGAAACACTGGGTGGGATCACCATTTCGTCTCTCAATTGCTGCCAGGGCGGCAAAGGCTCCTGGGGCTAGCCTGCTGCACTTTGTTGCTGCTCCAAATCATCTCGAAGATTGTTTATTTGGATCTGCATCTGGCGCCATCTTTTATCTTGCTCTATTGATTCTTTCTCCCACCTGTCACTCATGTCCTGCTGGAAGCGTACGCACTGTTGTAGCAACCCTGCAATAGAATCTAAATCTGTAGTATCGGGATGCAGCTGCTCCTGCCTAGGCTTCAAGATCAGGGGCAGTCCTCCTACACTGAAAAAAATATGTTGTTGGATTTACTTAATTCAATGGTGGACATTTGTTGCACACAGATGTTTTGCTTTGGCAGCAACTTAAACAATTGAGTTTAATTAACACAATTTATTCATGTTCAATAAGCCTGTGCAATTTGTGTTGATAAAATGTGACTTAAACATGTTTTGATGAAGTAATTTGAGCTCTTGGAATATTTTAATCCTTCACAATTTTTTCACTTTATCCCAACACCATTCAATAACTTTTACCCAATACTACTTGGTCACTTAAATACTACATGTTATCTTCAAATTACATTTTGCTATTATATTCTAGTATCAAATACACAATTTTCAAATGGAGGCCTTATAACAGATTGTATTGTTCTCTTCCAAGATGGTTGCTGGCATCCACCAGTAACCTTTCAAAACAAAATGTCTAATTTCACTGCATTGACAGTAGGTAAAGAATTAAACTGACATTACTCCTCCACTGAATCTATATAAATCAACAGTTAAATAATGTCAGTTCTTCCGTGTTCTCTGGAATCAATCACAGCAAAGAAATTAGACTTTCTTTTGAAAAATGTTGGGAAAGAACAATACAAAACATTCTATTTAAGGCCTCTGACGTCAAGATTCAGTTAAACAACAATTATAACTAAACAATTTGAGGTAGTGTTAGTTTCCATTAACATTAAATTAGGTTACTGAATTGGCAAACACCTTCCTATTAACATTACCCATTTTACCCCAATAACTAAAGAAATTAGCACTTGCAGGTCAAAACCTTTATTCAAGAGATGCAAAAATAACATTGATTGATTGATTGATTGATTGAATCTTTATTTTGAACATGTTGAAAAAGTATAAAAAAAAAATAGAATTAAAAGAGACAAATGAACAAAGCAAACAAAAGGAAAACGAGCAACCACAACTCCAAATAACGTCCATGTTCAAAAAGGAGCAGGAAGAAGCATAAGCTTATTTAATCCCACCCCTTTTCCACTATCTAGTATCAATAGACTACAGAAATACCTCCTTGTAATTACATTATATGTTATGTGTAATTTTTTTTTTTTTTTTTTTAATATATACACATATATGTTTCTATCTATCCATACCTACGTATATACACACATACGCACATATACACATTTTCAATAACCCCATTAACACCTGAAGGATACACAACCTACAATTTTATATATATTTAATATATATATATATATATATATATATATACACACACATACATACACACACATACACATATATATATATACATATATATATACATATACACACACATATATATATATATATACATACATACATACATACATATACACATACATATATACCCATACCAACAAACCCGTGCATGCGCACATCCTCAGTATTTGACCTCAGTATTTGTCCAGCTCTTCCATATTTCTGATGACCAACACTTTGGCTTGTTCCGGTGTTCCATTGAGTTTAATGAATACTTTGCAGTTGGTGGTCCATGTATTTTGAATTTTTCCCTGTTTCTTCAAGTAACGTGCTTTCCTGGCAATGTCCGCATTTCTTTTTATCAGATGTTCGTTCATGAAGACATCGGATCCTTTCAGTTTCCTCCCTTGTTTTAACAGTGCTGTTTTCTGTTTTCTGTTTGCAAATCTCACAATGATGGCTGGTTTGTTACTGTCATTTTTTCGGGGTAGAGGGTGGCAAGCCTCAATGTTGTTATAATCCACTTCCACACCTTTGGACCGTAGAAAGGTAACCACTTGATGCTCCGTGGAGTTGACATCTTCCTCTCCTGGCCCTCCTACATTGTCAGTGGCGACCGCCCGGGCGTATGACCGGGGTTTGATGCGAAGCCCCATGATGATAACATCGTTCATCCGGGTGTACTGCTCCAAATCCGCCACTCTGTTCTCCAGGTACGCCAGCCGCCGATCCTTCTCGGCGTTCTGGATGCGGAGAGCCTTAACTTCCTCGACCAGGTCCAGGATGGCTTTCTGCTGCAGTTTGACAGTAGAAATCTCCTCTGTCATAAACTCCAGCGACTTCTTAATATCGTCTCCTTCCTCGGCTGACAGAACTTTTTTCGGGCCCATGCTGAGAGACGCTCTCGTAGCTTTGCCGTGACGACCGGCTAGCTACTTCCCAGAATCCTTTGCGGGATTTGATACAGTGACTGTCAAAAATTACAGCACTGATCATACTGTGACATGTTGGTTCAAAACAGCACACTTAGAAATATTCAACGTTCTTTACTTCAACTGAATGAAACTGAAAATACCATTTCACACGACCCATATGGGATATTTAGACTGTATAACTGTTCACGCTACATCTCTTCACTAGTAAAAGAAAGAAAAAATACAAAGAGAAATTTAAAAATGCTGCCAAACAGACAAACAGAACTTGTACAGAGCAAAAGGAAAAACAAACAACAACAAAAACGGCTCGTCCTCATGGCAGTTGCAGAGTATATAAAAATGAACCCTGCGATCCGTCCCTGGAATTGAGCTTCAAAATGCAGCAGAACAAGTGTGAGATTTAAATGTCCTCTCACCTAGAGCTGGTCACCTCACATGCATAACAGTGAGCTTCGTTGCAGGAGCAGTTTTGTCTTAGTTGTGAGCTTTTCTTGAGAGCTGAGTTGCATCCAACTCCATTACCACCCTCTGAAATCACCTCAAAAGTGTAGCAGAGTTGTGATGGGTAACTCATGTTGAAAGAATAAAAAAGGTCCAAACAGCATGGCTACTGCAAAGGTCACGTTATCCAGATCTTGAAGAACAACATCAGAAAAGTCATTGCCTGGTGCATCTCTGGAGACAGATGTTCATTGTGGTTTTCTCAATCTGTGCAGTGGCCTCAGTCAAGTCCTGGTTAAACACAAAACATTTCTTTAAGATTCCTTTTTAAACTCATCTCTTTTGAATCTACCAGTTCTAATGTTAGAGTAATTTAAACCAATGCAAGCAACATAGTAAATAGCTATAGCCAAAGAGTGGCCTGCCATGCTGCCATTCATGGTCTAACAGAGTTTCTAAGAGAGAGTGAAAAACATAATAATTTCAAATGCTTTACATTAGTTTTTGTTAGAAAGACACCGGCCCATCAGAAATCCAGGTTATGTCACTCAGAAGATGTTAGAATTTAGACTTTCAGCCCCACAATTTGGTTAGCTGTTGGTCAGTTGGTCTTTTTTTTTTTTTCAAACAAAAGCTAATGTAAATACTGGTGGGATTTTCCTTTGTTCATTAGAATGACAAATTTAAAGTTTTTTCACACTGATGTGACCCCTAATACAGGGGTAGGGGTGGGGCCTCAAGGGCCGGCGGCCGAGTTCACTACCAGGCTTCATGTGAACTTCAAATTATTAAAGAGGACTACTGGTCCTAACCAGTCCAATGAGGATCAAGTGGATAACTAAATGCATTTTTAAATGTTGCAAAGCCACAATCTACTCATAAAACACTCACCATGAACTCCTGCACCAAGATGTTGCAATTGTCTTTCACACAGATGCGGAGCACTTTGATGAGACTCCCTTTGAGCATTAATGTCATCCTAAAGTATTATAACAAAGAAAACAGAGATTTGTGAACTTTTCAGTAGCACAGAAGAAAATGATCCCAGACAAAAACTCTTGACTTTTTAAACCAGTCAACATGCAACACCAGCGTCTACAAAGCAATATCAAAAGTTCCTGTTTGACATCAGCTTTATGGATATATAGTTTCCAGAACATTTATTTTTAAAAAAAGATAAATTTTTCTCAGTGGGCCAGTAAATGCGTGACGAAAATTATGGCATCCTTTTAGTGGAATCATTACTCACAGGTAATAGTTGACTGTTTCAATGGATGTAGCATAAAAATCTTTTACTGACCTAATGCAATACATATACACTGTAGTTAAAGAATTTTAAAGTTCTTACTGTCATCATGGCAGCTACATCCTTTAGCTTTGTGCCCTGTTCCCCCGATCACTTTGCAAACACGTTCAGCAGACTGTCAGAGAGAAACTCAGCTCCGTCAGAAACCTTGACTGTAAAGGCATGGTTGGGATGCACTGGAATGCTGCATTTTATCTGAAATGACATAAAATTATTTTGAAATAACAGCAGGCACTGTGCTTGGTTAATCAGTAATGTTTTGTTGAATAAAAACTGTGTTTCCAGATCTTATGGGATTAAAAAAAATCCAAAGATGTTTGTTTCTGATTTGCAACCCAACAACCCACAAGTTACAACCTCATTTCAGTTCAAGTGTGCATTAATGCGAGTCCAGTAATTACCTTTCTGGCAATACATACAGGTATAAGTTAAACCTATGGCAGATTTTGGATTTCTCAGTTGTATTAATAGGGTGAGTATGCATGCACCTAATAATTATAAAAAACCTATTATAATTAAGTTACAGAAACGAAAATAGAATATACTTTCTTACCATAACACCTTGAACCCACAATCCATCAGCTGACTCCTGGTGAAATGCAGAATAGAGGTCGTCTCTCAATGTGCAGCAAAAAAAACAAAAACAAAAGGACAGCAGGTGAGGGCAGGAGGGGTAGGGATGTAAGCTAGCATAATGCCGCTGATGATATTAGCTAAAGCTGTTCAATGTTCAAAATCTCACTAACACCACGGTGCAGTAAGTACACAATGTAACTGAAGAGTCAGTTGGCAAATCTATTCACACAGAAAACCAAATTATGTTATGAGCGCCTCGTAATTAGGTTTAATGTGATATTACGGCTCTTGTGCCAAAGACAAATTCAAATGAAAAAGCGCCAATTCTTTGACAACAGATAAAACAGCAAATAAGCTAACGGCTCTTTTTTAGCATGTTACATGGCGACACTCTAGACGTTTAACTACATTTGGCTGAAATATGGTAAAAATTAATTTAAAAAAATCAAGACATACCAAAACCGTAGAGTTTGCTGCTCGACTTGACTGAGATGGATGCCTTTTTGAACCACGATCCAAAGCCCGCGAGATGAAATCACGCGTGGTTTCACGAGATTTAACGTTGCTATCTTATTGACTTACTTCACCTGAACATGATATTGTGGCGTGTTGGGGGAGCGGCTAGTTCTCTCCCATCATGCCTTGGGACGTGTGCTGCTGTTTGAATGTTCTTGTTTTGTTGTTTATGGTTACACTACTTTTAACTGTTATCCTGAATGTTGTGTTTGTACTGTGGTTCAAAGGCACTTACAGTTGTTGTTTTATAGAATGAATGCAACCATGGGTGAGTTCTGTTATGCTGTTGATGACCCTCGAAGCACAGTGTAGCATCAGTGTGTGTTGTAATAAAGAGCTCCCCCTACCAGCTTGGGGTTGAATAACAATCTCTCTCTTTGAGCTTCTTTGTAAAGTTTCCTCTGCATGCCACATTGGTGTCAGAAGTGGGATTCCAAGAGCATGGCCACTATGCTGAAAGAAGAAGAGGAGCTGAGGAAGATTGAGGAGCTTATCACTCACCTGGAAGCAGTGAATGGAGCACAATCGAAGAAGCGGGGAGATCCCCGGGCAGCAGCAAGCCAGCCAGGGGAAGACCTGTGGGGCTTACCAGATGGAGCCTCACACCCCCGCCCACTGGGGAGCTGTCGGAGCCGCCAAGGCATGCTGCAGGCTCCAAGACCACGAGCGACCAGCCAGCCTTCACTCATGGTGATGCCTGGGAGCAGCACACCCTCATTGTTGGCAGCCGAGGGGGACAACGCCAACTGTCTCCAGGACCAAGTGCAGCCGCCGCTGCCATCAGGGGCTCCTGTCCGGGGGAGCATGAAGCTGCCACGCTATAATGGGGAGGCACCTCCAGAGACCTACCTTATCCAGGTACAGCTGGCTGCTCAGCTAAACGGTTGGTCAACAGAGGAGACAGCTGTCCAAGTTGCCCTCGCCTTGGAAGGCAGGGCCCTGCAGATCCTCACAGATCTTCAGCCAGAAGAGCGTTTAAGTTGGCCTGCTGTTGCCAGAGCAATGCAGAGCAGGTTTGGCCTCCGTACACATGCAGATGATAACCGAGATAAACTTGCTAACCGCCCACGGAGACAAGAGGAGAGTCTGGGTGCCTATGCTGCTGACCTACGTCTTTATGCACGTAGAGGGTACCCTGCTTTTGATGCTGCAGCACAAGAAGAGCTTGCTCTCCAGGCTTTTGTCCGGGGTCTCCAGCCAAAAAGACTACAAGAGCACATCCGTCTGCATGCACCAGAAACCCTGGCGGCAGCTCTGAGGCCGAAAGAGTGGAGCATGTGCTCAGCCCAGGTGCACGCAGCCCTGGCATAAGTCACCAAGTGCGCCAAACGGACTACGAAAGGAGCGACGAGGCGGAGGAGGCCCGCCAAACCACCAACACACCACCCTGGCGATCTCGGCGAGGGAATAGGCGAGCAGGAGGCCAATCCAGGGGTAACTGCCATCGGTGCGGAGAACCAGGCCACATCGCACGCTACTGTCCAGCACCAAGCCCACAAAGCCTGGCACCCCAGCTGCCGTTAAACTAAGGCGGGGTGGCACAACGGAGGAACTGCCCCCTGCCACCACTCTGTCCTCCGAATCACACTTGCGGGTTGGCCAGCTCGGCCAGACACGGGGACTGTATCTGGACTGTGACCTCACCGGCACCACCTGTAGAGCCCTGATAGACACTGGATCCACGCTCTCCTTAGTACAGGCTGGAGTCCTCCCTGGTTCTGATGGCCCAATACCGCAGGGTTGGCAGCCTACTCAGCTCCACATCACCACAGTCACGGGGGAGCGTGCCAAAGTTAAGGGGGAAAGATCCCTCCCAGTGACTGTTGCTAACTGCACCGTGGACCACCAGTTCTGGCTAGCCAGCATCCAGGACCAATGCATCATTGGCCTGGACCTGCTAGCCAAATGGGAGGCCACAGTGGACGTGTCCCGAGCAATCCTTTACCTGGGCACGGAGGCTGTGAAGCTCCACACCACAACGGAAGTCCCGCTGCCTGCCTCCACCTTTTCAGCCAGCGTCAGGAAGCCTGAGGACCTGTCGCCGCTGGCGGGGGAAGGGGCCTCCCCTTCACCAGCAGTACCGCAACTGTCTGCAGAGACCAAGCAAGCTGTCGAGGACCTATACCAGAGGAGCTGCGAGGGTCTCCAGGCTGATCAGCGACGGCAGCTGCGAGAGATACTCGACTTGTTTGCCGACATCTTTGCAGCCAAGGATGAGGACTGCATGCAAACCAGCCTGGTACAACACGACATTGACACTGGGGCTGCACGGCCCATCTGCCTCCGCCCTCGTCGCCTTCCCCTTGCCAAGCGTGCCGCAGCAGAGCAGAAGATCAGGGAAATGGCAGAGGCGGGCATCATCGAACCCTCAAACAGCCCCTGGGCAGCCCCGGCTGTACTGGTTCGGAAAAAGGATGGTACCTGGCGGTTTTGTGTCGACTATCGTCTACTCAACAGCATCACACGCAAGGACTCCTACCCATTGCCCCGGATTGACGATGCCCTCGACGACATTGCTGGGTCCTGCTGGTTCAGTTCCCTCGATTTGCGCAGTGGCTACTGGCAGGTGGAGCTGACGCCAGAGGCCCGCCCAAAGACTGCTTTCTCCATTGGCCAGGGACTGTGGCAGTTTAAGGTGATGCCCTTCGGCCTCTGCAATGCCCCAGCCACATTCGAGCGCCTAATGGAGAGGGTTCTGGCTGACATCCCCCGCGACCGCTGTGTGGTCTACCTGGATGACCTCCTCGTCCACGCGACAGACTTCGAGAAAGCCTTGGCTAACCTGACTGCTGTTTTCCACGCTATCCGCCAGGCTGGCCTTCGCCTCCACCCCAAAAAGTGCCATCTCTTCCGAAAGGAGACGACCTTCTTGGGTCACGTTGTGAGCGGAGCAGGGGTTTCCACTGACCCTGCGAAGGTGGCCGCTGTGAAAGACTGGCCCATTCCGGGCAACATTGCTGAGTTGCGGAGTTTCCTTGGCCTGGCATCATACTACCGGCGTTTCGTCAAGGACTTTGCTACCATTGCAAGCCCCCTGCACTGGCTCACACAGAAGGGCCGGGAGTTCCATTGGAGTGAGGACAGTGCCGTGGCATTTGATCGGCTCCGATCTGCACTGGTTGAGGCACCGGTGCTAGCCTACCCAGACCTGCAGCTCCCTTTTGTCGTGGACACCGATGCCAGCAACACAGGGGTGGGGACTGTACTGTCGCAGGAAGGCCCTGAGGGGGAGCGGGTCATCTCCTACTACAGCCATTCCCTCAGCAGACCGGAGAGGAACTATTGTGTCACCCGTCGAGAGCTGCTGGCCATCATCCTGGGTCTCCGCCATTTCAGACTCTACCTCTACGGGAAGAAGTTCCTCCTGCGCACAGACCATGCGTCCCTCACTTGGCTGCTCAGCTTTAAAGAACCGGAGGGACAGCTAGCCCGGTGGTTGGAAACGTTGCAAGATTACCACTTTGAGGTTCGTCACCGGGCGGGACGTCTCCACACCAATGCAGATGCCCTCTCCCGACGCCCTTGTGAGGAAAAACAGTGCAGGTACTGCCAACGCTTGGAGGACCGGGAGGGCATGACTTCAGTGATCGCGTCACCACAGGGCGGCCCTGAGAATGACTCTGTTCCAGGTGGGCATTGTAGCAGACTTCAGGTCCAGTCCGCCGCGGGGGATACTTAGGGTCTGGAGGCCATGGATCCCCAACAGCTGCAACACAACCAGAACCAGGACCCTGCCCTTTCCCAGGTTCAGTGTTGGATTGGAGCCGGTCAGAGACCATCATGGCCAGAGGTATCTGCACTGGACCTCGAGACCAAGGCTCTCTACTCCCAATGGGCCAACCTCACAAACCGAAACGGCCTCCTCTATCGCCGCTGGCAGGCTCCCGGGGGTCACCGTGAGGTCTTCCAGCTCGTGGTACCTCAACAGTTGCGGTCCAGGGTGCTCCAGCTGGTTCATGGTGCAGCGGGGGCAGGACACTTTGGAGTTACCAAGACTCTGCGGCGACTCCGGTCTCGGTTCTGCTGGCCCGGGTGTTGCCAGGACGTAGAGCTCCATGTCCATCGGTGCAATGCCTGCACGGCTCAGAAAGGGCCTTCCCAACGCTCTCATGCCCCCTTGCAGCAGTATCAGGTGGGGGCTCCCATGGAGCGGGTTGGTGTGGACATCCTGGGACCCTTCCCCACCACTGACCAGGGGAACCGCTACGTCCTGGTTGCCATGGACTACTTCACTAAGTGGCCTAAGGCCTATGCAGTCCCTGACCAGAGTGCTGTTACCACTGCTGAGCGTCTGGTCAACGAGATGTTCTGCCGGTTCGGGGTACCAGAGGAACTGCACAGCGACCAGGGCCGGAATTTTGAGGCTGCGGTGTTCAAGGAGGTCTGTCAGCGGCTGGGTATCAGGAAGACCCGGACGACGCCACTGCACCCCCAAAGCGATGGGTTGGTGGAACGCTTCAACTGCACCCTGGCCACCCAGCTTGCTATCCTGACCTCCCACCAGCAGCGTGACTGGGATAAAAACCTTCCCCTGGTCCTAATGGCCTACCGCTCTGCAGTCCAGGAGTCTACTAAGTGCACTCCAGCGGCCTTGATGTTCGGTCATGAGCTTCGTACCCCAGTGGACTTGGTGTTTGGATCTCCCCCCGGGCCGGAAGTGTGCGGGGACCCCGGGTTGGACTACCTCCACAACCTCCTCGCCCGGCTCCGAGAGGTGCATCAGTTGACCAGGCAGGCTCTCCGAGATGCAGGTTCCCGGCAGAAGCGAGCTTATGATACCCGCTGCAAGGGCGAAGGACTTTCGCCCGGTCAGCATGTGTGGGTCTACAGCCCGGAGAGAAAGAAAGGGCTTTCTCCCAAACTGATGAGCCAGTGGGTTGGACCCTGCACTGTTCTTGAGAGGCTGTCCGACGTGGTCTACAGGGTGCGGCTGGTCAAACGGAACAGGGTGGTCGTACTCCATCGCGATCGCCTGGCACCCTATCAGCCCTTGAGTCCATCCAGGGAGACGTCAGGGTCCCAGCTTCAACCACAGGCCCCCAACCTGGCCTCGGAGGCAGCTGGGGGACCCACGGAACGTCCTCAACGAAGCCGTCGCCTTCCCCAACACCTCAGAGACTTTGCTATGGACATGCCGGTTGCTGGGGACAGCTAACCACTCAGGTGGGGGCTGTGTGGCGTGTTGGGGGAGCGGCTAGTTCTCTCCCATCATGCCTTGGGACGTGTGCTGCTGTTTGGATGTTCTTGTTTTGTTGTTTATGGTTACACTACTTTTAACTGTTATCCTGAATGTTGTGTTTGTACTGTGGTTCAAAGGCACTTACAGTTGTTGTTTTATAGAATGAATGCAACCATGGGTGAGTTCTGTTATGCTGTTGATGACCCTCGAAGCCCAGTGTAGCATCAGTGTGTGTTGTAATAAAGAGCTCCCCCTACCAGCTTGGGGTTGAATAACAATCTCTCTCTTTGAGCTTCTTTGTAAAGTTTCCTCTGCATGCCACAATATGAACAATTTAATACACCCTTTCTGCATATCATGTAGCTTTTACACTATATAGTTACATTTAACTTTAAAACATGAGGCAATTGTGTTAAATACATGCAAGATGCTTACATAAATCCAAGAGATGGCCAGTCCCTTTTTTTCAGTGTATAGCGCCCTCCTCCAGGCAGTCCTCTGCCACCTCCATCTTCTAAACTTTGGCTTGTGACTTCGGACCCATTTTGCAACTATTAATATGTTCCACCCCCACTCACCAAGCGCCGCATCCCACTTCTGACACCAAAATGTAGGTAATGGTAATGTGAAGGTAATGTGAATGGGACCAGATGGGAAAAAACTGCCAGTTGTTTTTCAAAGCTTTGAATATATTGTAACGATAGTTAAAGGTTATTTTACAGTGATAGGTTGGTTATCTCTGCACACTGTTGTTATTTCTTTAAGATACATGTTTGGTTGTACTGCAGGAAAAAGTACGGTGGCTGGGGAGTGCAAAGCGCAACAAATTAAAAAATGGCAACAAATTAAAAATCCACAACAAATTAAAAAACCGCAACAAATTAAAAATCCTTGACGGAAAGGGATTGTCTGAAATACCGGAAGTGGAGAGTGATGTCACGAGAGGGGGCGTGGTCAGGATTTTTGGTTGAGGCGCCATGTTTCTGGGCTGAACAAAGCGCTAGCGAAAGAGGAGCGAAAGTACACGGATAACACCAGCTATGGTTCGTACTTGCTGTGCGGTCGGTTGTAAAGTTAGATCGCACGACCGGCAAGGGAATAAGGTTGAAAATGGTTTATGTTTTCATTCTTTCCCCACCTGGAAGCAACATGAGGCAGCTCATGTATCGGATGTTACCAAAAGAAGGCGTCTAGTCTGGATAGCAGCTGTGAGACCAGCTGATATCCAGTTCTCTTCCATCTCCAAATATCTGTTGGTGTGCTCCAGACATTTTCATTCCGGTAAGTTATAGATATGTTCATATCACTCTTTATCGGTCTTTTAAGTCTGACATCACTAGCCGTGTCTTGGCTCAAACTCCCAAGAGCACCTGCAGGTCCATAAATCACACGATCACTGTGGCATCACTGAGTGTTGAAAAACTATCTAAAGTCTTTCATCTGTAATAAAATGATCAGCGTTCTGCTCTACCATGTGTAACAATTGAGTTTATCATCCAGGCATCCATGAAAACGAAATTAGCAGGAAGTTAGCTCGCTAGATTCCATCTAAATACAATATAGCATGTCCTAACTGAGGGATTTTGGAAACAAATTCAAACGTACAGCTCTGCTATCACTTCCAACATAAATGAAGACAGAAAACTAAACAGCAGTGACGTTTGTAGGGTGCTGAAGTTTGGCTAGCTGGTGTAAAACAATGTGCTACGTGACCGTTAGCGACACAGCTATGTTAGCATAATATAAACACTAACTTTTTCCACTTGATAAAAGTTATCGTGAGGATTCTCGGTGGTCAGGAACAAATATAATCTCATGGCAGGATGCTGTGAACGGACCAAACTTCAGCCAGGAGAACAACTGAGATAATCCATCCACAAGAATGAATAGGATTAGTCATTCATATACTGCTGCATAGGCTGGGCTGTAGCTACATCTTACAGTTTTTTACAGACGCTAGGACACATTTCTCAATACTTAGGTCACGTTTGCAAAACTCCTCACACAGTGAGCACAACAGAAGTCTATGTGGGCTAAACTGAGGACCAGTTATCATTGTTTTGGCACAAAATGCATTCAATGACTACATCTCTCAAATTTCATGAATTATCTTCTCACTCAGACACAACAACTGCCAAAAATCTTTGTACGTACAGGACATTTTGCATGTGCTTACATACTGTTTTCAAAACTGTTAAACTTATGGCCAAAACAATAACACAATGCAAAACTTGAAAAGACAGCAAAATCCAACAGCAATATTTTATTGAAACATATTCTAAATCTAAAAATGCAGTTTAACCAGCCACAGCTGATTCCCATTGTAGATGAACCTCTACACAGGTGTTACTCCTATTTATTCTATTTATCCCCTTTGTATATTTTATTTATATTTGTCTCTGTATTTATATATGTGTGTGTGTGTGTGTGTGTGTGTGTGTGTGTGTATATAACAATTCTGTAACTGTAACTTCGGTCGTTGCTGTGCTTTTTGGAAGTCGAATTTCCCAGAGGAACCCACCCGAGGGATTAATAAAGTTCTATCTTATCTTATCTTATCTTATCTTATCTTACTCCTTCAATTCCATTACAAAAGGAGACAACTGCTGAATAGGTTTGTTTTGTGACGTAAACATGGACCCAGCCAGAAATGGAGAAGTGGCTGCAGAGTGGCTGGGAGGGGGCGAGGAATATGTATGCGTGGTGGAAGAAGAATAAGAGGAAGATCAAGAGCTGTAGTCTCAGATGAGATCAGAGCTACTGTAATTGATCATGTAGTAAATCATGGTCACTCAATGAGAGAGGCTGGTCAGAGAGTGCAGCCAAATCTGCAACGCTCTACAGTGGCATCTATTGTTAGAGTTTTCCGGCAAACCAACAGGTAACTTGTATTCTGCAGGGGCATTTGCACATTTCAGAAGTAAATAAGCTTTTGTGTAATTGTTGTTGCATTCCTACTTAGGACTCAACGGTTACCTCACACAGGAGGGAGAGGACGGATGTTCACTGATGTGCAGGAAACTGCCATTGTTGATATGGTCATCAGAAACAATGGGATAAAACTCACTGAAATTAGACAAAGAGTCTTGGCAGACAACGTTACCTTCGCAAATATTCACAGTGTAAGCGTAACAACAATTTCTAGAGTCCTGAAAAAACATCAGGTCAGGATGAAGCAGTTGTACACTGTGCCTTTTGAGAGGAACTCTGAACATGTCAAGCAACTCAGGAACCAGTATGTCCAGGTAAGATCAGAATAAAATACAGATCTGTTTTTGAACAAAACCAAACACACACAAAGACAATTATACAAATTTACTACTGTAACAGCTTATGTTGCCTTGTGGATTTATGTTAGAGAGTCATGGAGATTGAAGGCAGGCAAACGCACCACATTTTCATCTTTGTGGATGAGGCAGGTTTCAACTTGGCCAAAGCACGTCAACGAGGGAGGAATGTGATTGGGAAGAGAGCCACAGTGAATGTCCCGGGCCAGAGGGGTGCCAACATCACAATGTGCGCAGCAATATCCACTGATGGACTGCTGTTACACAGACCACTGATTGGGCCATACAACACTGAACGGCTCCTTGCGTTCCTGCATGATCTCTATGGAAGGGTTGTGCTAGGTGAGGAAAGGGATGCGGAGAGAAGGAATCAGCCAACATTTATAATTGTATGGGACAATGTGGCATTTCATCACTCCCGTGCAGTCACCGAGTGGTTTGCAGCCCATCCCAGAATGGAGTCTCTTTTCCTCCCACCTTACTCTCCATTCCTCAACCTCATAGAGGAATTCTTTTCCTCATGGCGGTGGAAGGTTTACGACCATCATCCACATGATCAAATGTCCCTCCTGGATGCAATGAATGCTGGATGCCTGGAGATATCAGCAGAAGATTGCCAGGGATGGATCAGGCATGCCAGGAGATTCTTTCCTAGGTGTATTGCCCTAGATGACATTAGATGTGATGTGGATGAGAACCTGTGGCCAAATGGAGAAGACCGGGTTGATTAGCATTGCTATTGTATGTGCATCAGTGGATGGTGTGTATATAAATACTTGTATTTTGGGATTTCTTAGTGCAAAAAATAAAAATACATAAACAAATATTAACGAATTCTGCATGATGTCTGATTCATTCCAGTAACATATATTGAAATTATAAACAGAGATGTGTCCTTGTTTTACACAAGAAAACACTGTGTAATGCTACATGTTGTTAATGTTTTTTAGGTCATTGTTTTGTGGGTGACAAAGTGTGTTTGTCGGCTGTCAACCTTTGCTAGTGTTCTGGAAGAATGAGTTTATTTGAGACCTGAATAAAGTGTTTTGGTAGTTGTAGTGCATTTTGAATGTGAAATGAACTGCTTTGCCAAGCTGACGGTCAGTTAGGATTGTGTGAAGAGTTTTGCAAAAGTGACCTAAGTATTGAGAAATGTGTCCTAGCGTCTGTAAAAAACTGTAAGGTTTTAAAAACTGAGCTTTCAAATGATTAGTGGTGATAGAAGCAGTGGGAGGCCAACAGTGATCACTTACTGTTTTTAGGAGTTTTTTGAGATTAAATAGAAGACAATAAAAAACATTAAACATGTTAACAACACAAAACCCATATTAAACGCAGACTACTTTAGGCCTGGAAGCAGGATTTGTCATGCCATCACTTAAAGACCAGATAGCCTATTAGTTTTCTTTTCAATGCACTCTGAGGTCATAGCAAATTAGAAAAAAAAAAACATCCTAATGAGTGATTTTGCAGAACTACGTGCTATTTATAGACTTGCTAATTATTTGGCATTATTGCAGCAGACCAGCCAATGAAATGGATGAAACATCGTGACTGGGTTCCAGCGCTACACAAGCGACCTGCTTCAAACATACCACCATGCCAATCAGGTTACTTCTTCCATGTGAGGGTGATGAGGTGACCCTTCTGGATAAGATGGTGAAGGTTTGCTGCGTTTGGTGAACAGTGTGGTAGTAAAACCAGGGGAAAATGAAACTTGCTCCTGTTAAATATTCTTAAGTCTTGTGCTGTATAAATAACAGTAATTTTTCAGAAGATAAATTGAAGTAATTGATAGTAAATTAAGTAATGTTAGTAGTGGGTGATATCGTGTAAATACTGTCATGATTTTGTGTAAACATTTTGTCTTTTATAAACTATAAATGACATGGATTCTACATTGTAACTGATGTGATGTTCTATAATAAAAAAGAGGCAAAAATTAGTTTGTTTCTTTATTGAACTTTTGAACAGTGGTACTCAGTCAGTACATATTCAGTAAATGCAAATTATTTACATGGCAGTGCACTTCAGGCATAAATCTAGACCCTTATATAAAACATTATGGGTCATTCCCACAACCCACAGCTTTACTGTGCTCCAGCAAAGTATCCAATAGCAGTGACAACTCCTCCACATTAGCAGGTGGGATTTTTCGTTTTTGAGGACGGCTCCTTTTACCTGTCAATACGGATGGTCTGTTTATGTTTTGATCCAGAGCTGTTTTTGGGCAGCTGAAGAGGAGAAGTCTATCTTATGGCCAACCTCTGGCTGTATCTTGGTCATATTACCCAGCAAAACCCAGTATGCAGGTTCATCTGTAACAGCCCTTGTGCCACAGATCCACATTGTTGCTTCTACTTTAAAAAGAAGAGCAGTGACATGGCTGCAGGTCTCCACGACTCTGGCCATACAGGTGCAGTGGGCGGCTTCAACCTTCCCTGTGATGCTCACAATGACCCATGGCTGCAATGCTGGTTCGTTCAAGCGATCTTCTTCTGCTCAATGTTCCATTTGCCAGAACTGAACTGGGAAAGAGGGCTTTTACTTATGCTGCCCCTTTTACATGGAACATGATGCAAAAAGACTGGAAGATAGCAGATCTTATTTCATTAAATGCTTTTAAGTCCAAATTGAGAGAGCCAGAGAAAAATGTTTTTTAAAATGTAATTGTTACTTATAACATGTATGTAAATTTGTAATTTTAACATGTTGTCGCCTCTTGGCCAGGACTCCCTTGAAAAAGAGGTTTTTAATCTCAATGGGACTTTTCCTGGTAAAATAAAGGTTAATAATAATAATTCAGTCTTTGAGAGTGCAGGACCTGAAACATACAAGTTACAAGTTAATTTAAAGACAAAGACTCTAATGAGCCAAGGCCAACATAAATGTGTTTTATCTACTTTCAAATCCATTTATCACAAATGTAACAAAGTGTTTAGAAAGTTAGCACATACATGTAATTTTCCATTTTTTTATGTATCCATCTATAGAACGCTGCATGTTATATTTCAAATCTGCCTGTTCTCTTTCAGAAACCTGACTTCAGAAAATGAAACTAAAGTATGTAATCACTTTATGGAGAAAGCATAAAGTTTGATTTTAGGTGACAATTATGGACACGTAATATGATAAGGAGATCCTGCAGGTCATTAATCAATGTATTATAGTAAAAAATGTATTTTTGTGACACAGGACACAGGACACAAACACGGAAGCAAGATATGTAATTAGGATTATTTCTAATAAATATGAATAAATAATTGCAATTTCTTTAACCACTGAGAATAACTAAATCCTTCAGGACAATGTCACATCAATGCACTGAACTCACTATGGCTACGTCCACACTGCAGGTCTTAATGCTCAATTCCGATTTTTTTGTCTGCTTGTTCACACTACAAATAAAATGTGACAGCAAACGCGCTCCTTTGTGAACCCTCAAAGTGTCCCACATATGCAAAAACAGATGTCACACACAACACGCTCTGTTTAGACCCAGACCAAACAGTATTGTTTGACTGATGGCCCTTAAATATAAAGACTTGTTTCAGACTTTGCTTTAAGTTATTTTGTTATTTACATATGGCCTAATAATTATCCTTATTGCCATTTTAGAGAGGAGCGGTGCTTCAAAGGATATGCAGATTTCTGTCAGAATCTGCAGATTATACAGTATAAATAAAATGTTCATGTTGTCTTCCCAACAGTTTCACTAACATCTATACGGGATGGACACGAAGCGCTCATGTGTTCTCAATGTCTTCTCGGACGCTTCTCCAGCGCTGATAATTGGCATATGTTTCGTGTCAGTGACATAAAAGACGGACCATTCAAACAGCAGTTGCTTTCTAAAACATCAGATATGTATCGGATTCAGTACCACATACGAAAGTGACCCAGATCGGATTTGAAAATATTGGATTTGTGCTGTTTTTACACTGTCGTACCATGATTGGATATGGGTCGCATACGGTCAAAAAAGTCCGATTTGATGCGCTTTCGCGTGCAGTGTGAACATAGCCAGAGCCTCCACATGCTCTCACTGTAATTTGCTCAGGAATTTATGATTGCACTAATATGAATGTTTGGGGGGAAATCAAACGCATTTTACTCACAGTACCCTACAAACGTCACTGCTGTTTAGTTTTCTGTCTTCATTTATGTTGGAAGTGATAGCAGAGCTGTACGTTTGAATTTGTTTCCAAAATCCCTCAGTTAGGACATGCTATATTGTATTTAGATGGAATCTAGCGAGCTAACTTCCTGCTAATTTCGTTTTCATGGATGCCTGGATGATAAACTCAATTGTTACACATGGTAGAGCAGAACGCTGATCATTTTATTACAGATGAAAGACTTTAGATAGTTTTTCAACACTCAGTGATGCCACAGTGATCGTGTGATTTATGGACCTGCAGGTGCTCTTGGGAGTTTGAGCCAAGACACGGCTAGTGATGTCAGACTTAAAAGACCGATAAAGAGTGATATGAACATATCTATAACTTACCGGAATGAAAATGTCTGGAGCACACCAACAGATATTTGGAGATGGAAGAGAACTGGATATCAGCTGGTCTCACAGCTGCTATCCAGACTAGACGCCTTCTTTTGGTAACATCCGATACATGAGCTGCCTCATGTTGCTTCCAGGTGGGGAAAGAATGAAAAAATAAACCATTTTCAACCTTATTCCCTTGCCGGTCGTGCGATCTAACTTTACAACCGACCGCACAGCAAGTACGAACCATAGCTGGTGTTATCCGTGTACTTTCGCTCCTCTTTTGCTAGCGCTTTGTTCGGCCCAGAAACATGGCGCCTCAACCAAAAATCCTGACCACGCTCCCTCTCGTGACATCACTGTTGTGGTTTTTTAATTTGTTGTGGATTTTTAATTTGTTGTGGATTTTTAATTTGTTGCGGTTTTTTAATTTGTTGTGGATTTTTTTTTTTTTTTTTTTTTTTTGCCTGTCCCGTTTGGCTCTTTTGCCATCAGAATTATTGTCTAAAGGCAAAGAATGCTGCCCAACGGATTTACTTTACCAAATTGACCATCCCAGCCTTGCCATAATGGTCCATTTGATTCACCTTTCATTGTTTATTTTATTTTCACTTGCTGAATACGGAACAGACTTGACTGGAGGAAAGAAGGGGAGAAAGAAAGAGGGAAAGAGAAACAGCTGAGAAGAGGGATGGGGGAGAAGGGCAAAAAAACAAAAACCAACAGAATGGGTAGGAAAAAAAAAAAGAAAAAGAAAAAAAAAATGCATATATCGATCACCTGGATCACCTGTTGAGAAAGAAAAAAGAAAACAAGCAGAAGAGAACAAGAGTAATAGAATAAACAACATCACAATGATATATGGGAATATGACAGTAAATACTACATATTAAACATTATTGTGCAGCACATAAGATCAACAGAACACAGTGTGATTTGAGGTAGGAGCCAAAAAGGGTGTAGTTTGTGGGTGTGATCACCCGTGTGTATACCTGTGAGCATGGACGCGCTTGTTTTTTTAAAAGGTTCCTTCATGTAATGATCTGCTAGAGGGTGTGGGGGGGCCACAGCCCCGTCCTCCAGGATATTGTAACGTCGGGTTGCGTTTAGTGGTTGAGAGGAGGCGGCAAAACACCTAGCAGGGTAGCCAAAAGAATACACACTCACGCTGGCGTTGGGGATTCCACAGTGTGTTCTTTAATATACCTTCTCTTCATCAACCATATAAGCCCGGTTGAACGGCTGCAGCTTAACAAACATAGCGCACAGTGTTCGTACAACCCATAACGTTGCAAACAAAGGTGTCTGGAGAGGTAAAACATAAAATCCGTCCCTCCTCATGTACTAGCGTGCAAGCACATGTCCACACCATCACAGAGAGAGAGAGCAGAGAGACCAGTGGCACACACTGATGACACCAACCCTCGACTTGGGTGTCTTAAAGGGACACCACACCATAGTGGCTGTTACATATTCCCCCCGGGTTAAACAAAGGCTGCCCTCAGCCGGACCCAGGTGACCCTCCTCCCGCTACCCCCTTTCACCACACATAGCTACTTTAGGTAGTAAGCAGGTCGTGGAGGAATTGTTACACACCTGTACAGCATTGGTACAGTCCAGACTTAACCAGCCTCCATACATGGTCAGCAGGATAAGAAGTTAAAACCAAAACAGGGAAATGTACAGTGCAATATTGACAAACTGGCATACATGACAGTGTCCCACATGGTGAATGTCCATTTAAACAAATGTTAAAGAAAGAAAATAAACTTAGGATAGCCAGGACAATTGCAGAATGAAATTCCCTTTTTCTTTCATTGCGTTTCTTCTACTTCACAAACTTGCAACAGACAGCATAATATGTGAAAACAGTACCAGAAAGTACTGTAGAAAACCCAAACAACAGTCATGTTACAACAGTAACCAATACGAAATACATAAGAAAAAAAATTCAAATTCAGGAACTATGGCAAAGCTGCATCGAACCCACGCCCAGGAAACGCAGGTCCACGCGCATCCAATGGAGCCACGACGAAGAGGCCAAACAGAGAACGGCGCCACAGTCCACAAACCACGCTGGGGCAGCTCCAGCCGCTGCCATGGAAATGCACCGCCGCGACCCTTTGATCCTCCCGACGTCCTCGTCCAGGCCAGCCTGGTCCGTTCCCGCGAAACATGGCGGACAGCCACTTTGCCGCGTCGTACCTTTGTATGTACCAATCATCAACTGCTCGAAGATACTGCATACTGAGGTCCAAGAGAAGATGTTCGGGCGCCATTTTGTAACGTCGGGTTGCGTTTAGTGGTTGAGAGGAGGCGGCAAAACACCTAGCAGGGTAGCCAAAAGAATACACACTCACGCTGGCGTTGGGGATTCCACAGTGTGTTCTTTAATATACCTTCTCTTCATCAACCATATAAGCCCGGTTGAACGGCTGCAGCTTAACAAACATAGCGCACAGTGTTCGTACAACCCATAACGTTGCAAACAAAGGTGTCTGGAGAGGTAAAACATAAAATCCGTCCCTCCTCATGTACTAGCGTGCAAGCACATGTCCACACCATCACAGAGAGAGAGAGCAGAGAGACCAGTGGCACACACTGATGACACCAACCCTCGACTTGGGTGTCTTAAAGGGACACCACACCATAGTGGCTGTTACAATATGAAGCAGGTATGGAGGAGATCAAAACTCCAGACATCCAGAGGCCCCCAGAACACAAGAGACCAAGGAAGACTAACAGAGGGGCAACCGCACCACTGTCCCAGAAAGAGCTGAGGAGAGTCCCAGATGAGGGTTCACTCAGCAGCCGCAGAGCAGAAGCCAGGGGGGTTGCAGTGACGTGCCCGTGAGCTCCGCCGGCAGCCAGCTGTGCCTGAGTGACCGAGCCCCAGGCCGAGAGGCTGGGGGCACCCCACCTCCGAAGTGGCCCGAGCGAGCCCCAGGCTCCAGGCCCCGATAAGCGGCCACCAAGGAGTGATTTTTAATTTGTTGCGGTTTTTTAATTTGTTGTGAATTTTTAATTTGTTGCAGTTTTTTAATTTGTTGTGGATTTTTAATTTGTTGCGTTTTTTAAATTTGTTGTAGATTTTTAATTTGTTACCGTTTTTTAATTTGTTGCCGTTTTTTAATTTGTTGCGTTTTTTTAATTTGTTGTGGATTTTTAATTTGTTGTGGATTTTTAATTTGTTGCCGTTTTTTAATTTGTTGCCGTTTTTTAATTTGTTGCGCTTTTCACTTCCCAGCCACCATAAAAAAGGGAGTTAATGTGTGCATGAAGGGGAGGGGGGTCCTTGTTGTTGTGTGACTGTACGGGGCTGAAGTGAGGGGTTGCACGTGAGCACTCTCCCTGGAGTTAACGGCCCGTTTGCCTGTGTAACCGAATAAACGGACAAACTGAGATCAAAACGTCTGGTTCTTGAGAACGTTACAATATTCTTTTTTCCACGTACAGAGGTTTAACATGCTCACCAGCAACACATCTAAAAATGAGCCACCCAGCCTCTCACAAAAACCCTCCTTAAATGAATGCCGGTCATACCACCAATAAAATATTAAAGGAGGGCAGGGATAGCTCAGTAGGTAGCATGTTCGCCCGGGGGTTCGCATCCACCAAACAGCTACCCTGAGGTACCCCTGACCAAGTACCGTCCCTACACACTGCTCCCCGGGCACCTGATGAGTGGCTGTCCACTGCTTCACTGAGTGAATGGGTTAAACACAGAGAGAGTAATTTACCCACGGGGATCAATAAAGTATACATTACTTTATTATTATAAAAGATTTCCCCCCCAACACAGCCCAGATACAAAAAACCTATACAGTTATTGTATGCAGTTATTCTAACACACCTCACATATATGTGATTACAAACACACCCCAGCTAAATAATATACAAATTAACTAAATCAAATCAAACTGAAAATTCAGCCCATGCCCCAGCTTTCATCTGATGGTTTGACCCACTATCAGTGGATAATTGGATTACTCCTTTCAGGTGAACATCATTAGGCCATAATCATGCGGGCACTCCATGACTCAGGCCTTCAGGAAGTTGACCTCAAAAGAGAGAGAGAGACTTAATGGACTTCAAAACAAAAAAAAGTTGAAATGTAAATAGTTGGTTTTTGTATAATATGAATTATTTGTTACATTTTATGTGGAGTGAATAAATAAAAGTATATTTATATTTATGGCTGCTAGAGACAAAGCACATACAAACTCCGACGCACGTACAAACCCAAAGCACATAAAAAACTCCAACACACGTAAAAACTCAGAAGAAGAACGTACAAACTCCGAAGCATGTACAAACTCCAAAACACGTACAAAACACAACAGAAGTGCTCCAGGATGCTAGGTGCAGTGTTGAGCTTTTGTTACCTAGTGTCTACACAAGCCAGGAAGTACTAACGACCGGATTTGGTGTGTGGTAGTAACAGGTAAAAGAACTTTTTTTTTAAATTATTTGAATATATATGAGTTCTTCTGTATAAATAAACAATATCTATATGCCTTCAACTGTGTAATCTACGTGATCTAGGTAGCTCTGTTTTAGAAGTTCAGTTAACATTAGAAATGTGCTTTGGAGTTTGTATGTGCTTTGTCTCTAGGGGCCCCGTGTATATTTATACATAGACACATATAATAAAACCACGTTTTTTTACATTAGTAATTCCTTTTGTGTATAATTTTATATTGTTATTAATAATACATTAATTAACGCAACAAAACAACCTGAAGAGCCGGTTGGGAGCCGTAAAAGACTCGGATCTCTAAAAAAAGCCGGAAATCCCATCACTTTCAAGCACTTCTCTCAGTCTTGGGTACTTTTTAAGTATGACAAGAATGAGGAATGAATTAGGTAGTTGCTCTTTAAACAAATTGTGCAATAATGATTGTTTCATGAAGTTGCATATGATCAGTTACACAAGCAACTTTATGACACAATCACACATCAAATGCTTGAGAGTCCTGCATAGTATTGCTATTCCAACAATTCTTCAGGATAGGAGTCTTGGATGTTGTTCTTGGGATCTGCTGGAGCCACTCCAGCCACTTGGAGGTCATTGCTCAATTGCTCCCATTACCACTAGGACCACTGTTGCCTTCACCCTCCACATCTTCTCAAGCGTTTCTCTCAGCCTTTGGTACTTCTTGAGTATGACAAGAATGAGGACCCGCACACACACGGCATTGCACCTTGCCATGCGTTTTATTGATACAGGCTTTTACACACTCTGTATGAGCAGCGTTCCAGTCGTCACAGCACTCTTTCTTCTGGTCTCGGCAAAATATTTAAAAAGGGAGACATGATTTGATGATGGAGGTCAGGTTCCATTTAACAGCCACTGACTTTTAGACCTTATGTTCTTACTGCTTTCAAATTACCTGGCCTATGTATGCTACCGCTGAACTGGCACAAAGGCACAGTAGCCCTCAGTACATTGTTTTGACAGCCATGTTAACATGACACAAAGTTACTTTCCTTCATAAAGTTGGCTCACCATCTTCTCCATTTGTAACATTTCCAGACCCAAGTTTCACTATAAAAGCTATCTAAAAGTTTTCTAAGATTTTTCTTCTCAAGAAAATGGAATACAATATTTGAACCTCCTGCTAATATTAGTCCCTTCCTAGCCATTAATAGGGTGTAGTGTTAAAGAGATGTAGCGAGAAAAATGTAACATAGATCAAGCTTTCTTTCATTTTGAGCTTTTGTTTTGTTATTTGATGCAAATGGTGTGACAAAATCCATTGAAAACAAATACAGGTTATTGTAGCTTCCAATCAACCTTTATCCTGTCATTAAGGGAATGACATCATCTTTTTGCAATATCTGATCCAATATAGACATTTCACGTTCTTATGTCTAATTTGATTGGAACAGGGAGCTGTCCAATCAAAACGTACTGTTCTTATAAGCCTTAAAATGAGAGGTTCAAATACTTCCCAGTAAAAGCAAAGTTGTTTGACTGAGCTCAGAGGATTTTGTGAAGTCTGATAAAGAAGATTTACTACGTATTTTATCAATATTTGCTTTGCCTTTTTTCTTCTCCTCTTCAACTTCCAAACAGAATATGTCTTCACAGAATACTTCAATCAATGTAACACACTTTATTATAGGTGGTTTTGACACACTCAGTAGACCTATTGCTGTTGGTGTGGTTATCCTAATAACCTATCTTCTTGCTGTTCTTGCCAATATGGCAAATATCATGTTTATTATTTCTGACAAGAGATT
The DNA here is from genome assembly GCF_965226115.1 of Aulonocara stuartgranti. Taxonomy (NCBI): domain Eukaryota; kingdom Metazoa; phylum Chordata; class Actinopteri; order Cichliformes; family Cichlidae; genus Aulonocara; species Aulonocara stuartgranti. The sequence goes on from NC_138950.1 coordinate 9,926,593, forward strand.
ACATAAACCAATGTATCTTCTGATTTGCAACCTTGCTGTTGTTGATATAATGTACACCTCCAGTTGCAGTCCAACAATGATTGGGGTTCTACTCGCAGGTGTTAATACTATATCCTGTTTTCCATTTGGGAACATCAATGGAGTCATTTGTTTTAGCAGTTATGGCATTGGATAGATTCATTGCAATAATTTATCCTTTCCAGTATCACAGTTATTTAACGAACACACGTGTTCTTGTTCTTACATTTATCGTGTGGTTCGTTAACTGGTTTTTCATGTGTTACATACCTGCAACAGTTGTCCCCCTCCCACACTGCAGCTCCAGGCTTAGGTACACTTTCTGTGACTTTGCTGCTGTATTAAGAACAACCTCTGTTAACCCAGACAAATATTTCAATGAAGTTGCCATTGTAGCATTTTTTGTTTTATTTTTCACTTTCATTTTCATTTGTCTTTCATATTGTGGAATCTTACTTTTTGTAAAATTATCTTCAAATAATGAAAAAAAGAAAATAGGGAGCACTCTTGTGAGTCACTTAATTTGTGTAACTGTTCATTACTGTCCTGCGTTTGTGCGCATTATCTTCACCAGGTTTGGCGTTGTATTAACTCTTGAGGAACGCCAAGGTTTATTAATTGGTGCAGTCCTCGGTCCATGTCTTGTAAATCCTTTTGTGTACTGTCTTAGGACAAAAGAAATTAAAAATACGATCTTTAAGATAGTCACAAAAAAAGTTCTATAAGATTTTGAAAATGGTTAACACATATGACTAAAATCTTGTGAACTGAGTGTGCTTTTTATTTTTTTAGAAAAATATTGAAATAGCCTTAATTGATGTCAGTGCAAGTTTTCTGAATGTTTTGTCACAAAATGTTTGAAACACTAACCATTCACTTTGACTGGCACAGAAGTCCACTTTGTGGACTTCCACAAGATATTTGCACCTTAACTATTCAATTCAATTTGTAAGAAAATGTAAAACAAAAGTTTTTGTTTTTTTATTTAGTGAAACTGTGTTTGTGAGTAACAGAATGTGATTTCCTGCTATGCTGTAAATAATCATAATTTAATCAACAAAAACAAAAAAATCAACTTTAACAATTATTCATTTGAACTGTCTCAATAACTGTTTTGATTTCTTCCAGACCTTCAGTTGTGTCTGATCAGGTGTTTGGAAACCAAGGATAGTATTCAATACCTGAAAGCAGCAAGAGGTTTTCATTCAATTTAAAAAGTGATAAAAATGAATAAATGGCTCCAACACCAGCCTAACAAGGTTCAGCTAAGAAAGTGGACTGCTATATTTTGACTTTTCAGTTTGGTTTGTTAAGATATCCTATATCAGAGAGACATAAAACAAACAAAAAAAGTTGCTGTGTGGGCAAACCTGGAAAAAGTGACACAACTAACTTGGTGCCTTGAAAAAGAAAATGCTTGCTTGTATTGGTATCATCCCCCTCTCATTCCAAATATCTGAGCATTGCTAGCTGCAACTCTTACAGCTACAGTTCTAAATTCAGCCTAATGTGCAGTAAATTGCCTACTACATATAGAAATCATGTTTCTATACAGTCTCCACCTATAATTTTGCACTTTGAAAAGGAAACGTCTACACATAGATATGCAATATGGTCAGACTCAAAGTCACCTTTGTGACAGAGTTTTAGAGCACAGCCTCTTTTATGGATGGAAATAGATGGATGGATGGATGGATGGGGATATTCTGATGTAAATTAAGGTGCACATAATCAAGCTGTCTTTGTGAGTTTTGTTTACCTTTGTAGTAGTCACACAACAGTACAGAGTACAGAGGTATTTTGCATGTAATGTCATTCTTAAGTAGTGATGGGATTTCCGGCTCTTTTTAGAGAACCGGCTCTTTTGGCTCCCAACCGGCTCTTTAGGTTGTTTTGTTGCTTTAATTAATTTATTATTAACAATAATATAAAATTATGCACAAAAGGAATTTAATAAAAGTGGTTTTATTTATATATGTTTTTATATAAATATATGCAGTGGCCCCTACAGACAAAGCACATACAAACTCCAAAACACATTTCAAGCGTTAACTGAACTTCCAAAATAGAGCTACCTAGATCGCTTAAATTACACAATTGAAAGCATAAGTGTATTGTTTGTGTATTTATACACAAACATACTTTTATTTATTCACTCCACATAAAATGTAATAAATAAATCATATAATACAAAAACCAACTATTCACATAGTAAACTAATTTAAAGTGAAACAACACAAAACACTGAGAACCAAAACACAATACATATAAATTAAAATGTGAAAACTAAAAGAACATGCATATTCTCTGTCATATGAGCCTGCATGAATAAACTTTCTGAATCCTTTATCATCTGCAACTGAAAATAGTTGTGGATGCTTACCATACCTTTCTGACGTTGTTGTCCCTGGCTCTCTTTCTCTGTCTCTCCCTCCAGCTCTGTTCCTGTGCTACTGCGAGTGTAACTACCATCCCTCCCCCCAGCGCACAAGGCTTGCGTGCGGAGTGAAGCTGAAAAAAAGTGCGAGAGGGAGGGTGAGAGAAAGAAGAAAAAAAAACACGGCTCCCAATAAGGAGCCAGTTCGCGTCTTTCACTTCGAAGATCCGGCTCTAAGGCTACATTCATACTGCAGGTCTTAATGCTCAATTCAGATTCTTTGATCAAATCTGATTTTTTTCATCTGCTTGTTCACACTACAAATAAAATGCGACTGCAAACACGCTCTAGTGTGAACCCTCAAAGCGGCCCGGATGCGCAAAAGAAGACGTCACACACAATGCACTCTGTTTAGACCCAGACCAAACAATATTGTTTGACTGGTGGCCCTTAATATTAAGACTTCGGACTTTACGGTTCCCAGTTTTTGCTTTAAGTTATTTTGTTATTTACATAACAATGTAAATAACCTAATAATTATCCTTATTGCTGTTTTAGAGAGGAGCGGTGCTTCAAAGGATAGTTGCAGATTTCTGTCAGAATCTGCAGATTATACAGTATAAATAAAATGTTCACGTTTCTCCAACGTTGTCTTCCCAACAGTTTCACTAACATCTACACTCGATGGCCAGTAAGCCTTCGCGATGTCTTCTCGGGTGCTTCTCCGGAGCTGATAATTGGTGTCTGACTTTTGTCAGTGACGTAAAAGATGGATTTAATGCGACCTGACCATTCAAACAGCAGTCGCTTTCTAAAACAATGGATATGTATTGGATTCAGTACCACATACGAAAGTGACCCAGATCGGATTTGAAAATATTGGATTTGTGCCATTCACACTGTCATACCATGATCAGATATGGGTTGCATAGGGTCAAAAAAATCCGATTTGATGCGCTTTCGCCTGCAGTGTGAACGTAGCCTAAGAGCCATTTCGTTCGCAACATCACTATTCTTAACGCCCTTTCTGTCATGTGCTAGCCATGTGAAGTAGGCAGGAGAGGACCCAAACACAGACTCACAGAGGTGAATATAAATTCAAAAGGCAGCTTTATTGCTGAACATCAGGAAATACAAAACTAACTAAACTTGGAATGTACATGAAACTAACCAGGCAGGTAGTGATGGCAAATTCGATTCTTTTTACTGAATCGAGTTTTAATGAGTCACTCACCAGAGTGAATCAGGTTGTTTGAGTCATTGAGTCAGTTGACCAGAGAGTGCAAAAATGTACATTTTCACTCAAACTTAATTTGTTTCTCTTGTCATGTATATCTTACTGCTAAGATGAGTGATTGTAAAAGAAAATAACTATTTTATAGAGCAAAAAAGAGCAAAAAAAATTCTAAAGAGAACATTTATTTCTTTTCATTTTTATTTTATTTATTTATTTTCCTTAAATGTGTCAAATATATGTTTTCTCATCTAAATGTCAACTGAGCTGTGAGCCAGGGGGCAGTAATGCGCCTTGACATTGGTTGCCAACTGTGATGGCATGCCACACATGGTAAGCTCCACACCTCATCACCCGTTGATTCACTTTAGTTTAATTTACAGTCACTACTTTAAAATATTCTATTTATTGTTCAATATCGTTTCTTTATTAAATGTATTCATTTTTCCATCACACCTTCCAATGTTTATATGGCGTGCACACATATTAACCTTGCAAGGTCAAAGTTCTGTTTTGTTATATTAATACATCTTTCTTTGTTTGAGTTACCTGGGGGTTGGTGTCTCCTCCTGTCTGGCAAAAGGTGTGGCAAAGGGCTGGGAGACCTGAAGTACTGCTGACAACCTAATTGGATTGCACCACATGCTTCATTGCCTGGGGGGTGTTTCATGTTTGTTTAAATGTTTTGTATTAGTTGGTTATATGGCAGCCATCTTGTTTTCCCCCGTGTGTGTCATTTGGTTTAGCTAAACCAGTATTTAAGTCCCCCTGTGTGTGTCATTTCAGCAGGTCAGTTTACCATATGTTTGTTTGAGGTTTTGGTAATTATTATCTTGAGTTTAGTCTGTTGAGTTGACCTCTTTTATTGGTCTGCCTGTTTAAGTTTTGGCTTTGTTAAATATATTTTCATATTTTTGGGTCAATAAAACCCGTTTTTTTTGAATTAAAACCACCGGTGTCCTTTATGCTTTACTGCTTGGTCCCTGACAATTGGTGGCAGCGGTGGGATCATCCAGTATTGGACACAGGTCTTTTTTCTTTTTTTCTTTCTTCTGTTTTTCCCCATGAGGAGGAAGAATGCATCGTGGTGGCAAGAATGAAAAGAAAAAGGGATCTGCTCAGCAAACCTGCAAAGAGGAGGAAAATGGAGCCTCAGGAGTCACTGAAGTTGTGGAGAGAGTTGAAAAGGAGCCTACTTTGTCTGATCTAGTCAATATGCTACATGCTCACATGGAACAACAGGACATCCGGGATGCAAAACAGAGTAAGTTAAATGCACGACAAGAACAGCGATTTAAAGCCTTTCAACATCAGTTTAGACTTTTGCAGTCAGAAATCCAAGTCAGAACATCACCATCAGATTCTGCAGAAGCTCGCTCTGAATCATTAGAGTTTGATATTCATCCTTCTTCCTCTGTTCAGCAGGCCCAGGCTGAACCAGTTATGACTAATTCCAATCCAGCCATTTCACCAGCATTTCAGTTTCCCCTACAAATAGAGGGCAGATTGGAAAGATTAACTGAAGCTGATGATATTGAACATTTCCTGATCACATTTGAACGTATGGCTACAGCTTATCGATGGCAGAAGTCAGATTGGGTTTTTCATTTGATACCCTTGCTTACTGGTAAAGCTAGAGGTGCCTATGTTCACATGGACATTCATTAGACTATGATAAAGTGAAATCAGCTATTCTGTCAAAATATGACATTAACCCTGAAACATATAGGCAAAGATTCAGATCCCTGGACGTTCAACCAGATGAAAGCCCTCGTGAGCTATATGCGAGACTGAAGGAGCTTTATGGGAAATGGAGCCAGCCAAAGGGTAAAACTATTCATGACATTGGTGAAACTATAATCTTGGAGCAGTTTCTCAGAATGTTATCTCCTGAGCTTCAGGTTTGGATCAGAGAACACAACCCTGGTTCAGCAATGGAAGCGGCTCGGTTAGCTGATGTTTTTGTTGCTGCCAGAAAGAAGGGGCAAGCATGGAGCCATAATGCATGGAAGGTATCGAGGGACACCCGGAAGATACCTCAGCAAAACCATCTGGATTCAGCAAATACAAGCACCAGTAAGAGCTCTCAGTCTACCACTAGACCACCAAAGGCCTCTGGTAAGAAGCTCATTTGTTATCTTTGTGGATTATAGGGCCATACAAAACCTATGTGCCCAAGAAATTCTGCTAAAATGGTGCAAATGTGTTTTGCTCCTCGTTCTAATGCTGATCCTGAGCAGGAGAGTGACAAATCCATCAAAATGAGCCAGATTGAAGTGAATGGGGTTCTACTCAATGCCCTTCTTGACTCTGGCAGTTCTCGGTCTCTTATTCACTCAGATTTTGCCCCACCTAATATTGTTCGCACCAGTGATACAATTTCAATCTGTTGTGTCCATGGAGATGAGAAAAGATATCCGACAGCTGACATCTACATTAAAGTTCAGGAACAGATGTATCTTTCGAATGTGGGTGTTGTGAACAGTTTGCCTTACTCTGCCGTGTTAGGGCGTGACCTTCCTGTGCTTTTTGATTTGTTGGAGTCTGAGCAGACTGAGGAGTGCAATGTAGCTGTTACCAGAGCTCAGGCTAAGCAAGTCAGTACCCACTCTGAGACCCTGAGTGCCCTGCCTTTTTTTTTAATGAGGAGTTTGAGACAACTGTGGTGAAGCCACGGAAGACCCGCAGACAAAGAAGGCAGGAGAAATTCAAATTTTCACCTGTGGATACACTAACAGATGCTGAGCCAACACCGTCACCCCTAGGGTTTAATATTCCAACTGAAATTGCTGAACTCCAAAAATCTGATCTATCTTTAATATCTCTTTTCCGGAAGGCCAAAGAAGAGGAACCTGGAGTGGAGCAGGTTAACAGTGAGTACATCTTGCAAAATGACATTCTCTATCTGGGCATGCCATCACACCAACCAAGAAGAAGAAGCTGTGAGCCAGGAGGGAGGGGCTAAGTCAGTCCTGAGCAGTGTTGGTCAATTTACTTGAAAAAACTAATCAGCAGTGTTGGGAAGGTTACTTTTAAAATGTATTCCATTACAGAATACATGCCCCAAAATGTATTCTGTAACGTATTCCATTACGTTACACTTTTTTTTTTTTTTTTTTTTTTTTTTTTTTTTCTGCCTGTCCCATTTGGCTCTTTAGCCATCAGAATTGTTGTCTGAAGACCAACAAGGATACCCAATGGATTTACTTTGCCAAATGGATCATCGTGGCATTGCCGTATTGGTCCATTTGGTCGATCTTTGTTTTTATTATTTATTATATTTTATTTTCAGATGTTACAGACGGGACAGACATGAGTCTGAGGAAGGAAAGGAAAAACAGAAGGGGAGAGGGACAGTGAGAAAGGGGGGGAGAAAAAAAATAAAAATGTCCTGGATCACCTGTTGAGAGAAGAATAGAAAACAAGCAAAAAAAGACAAAAAAAACAAAGCAACATACTAAACACAACACCATCGCATTAATCTAGCTAAGTGTAAACAGCAGTAAATACTAAATATTCAATGTTGTTGTGCAGCACGCAGGACAGATGTGCTTCGAAGTAGCAGCCAAGAAAGGTGTAATTTGGTTCTTCCAGCTCCCGTTTTTCCTCGATGACAACTCGTACCTTTCCACTCCCCTTTTTCTCCCTCCTCGCGCTCACAGAACCATAACGTGTATGGCAGTCCATTCTCCCTGCAACAGACTACACTGCCCATGATGCTACATTCTTTAGAGCTATGCTTGTAGCATTCTGCCTGTTAGCTTAGCACAACAACAACAACGAAAAGGCGCTCTCTCACCCAGGAAACACACAGTCGCAGAGAGAGAGAGAGAGAGCGTCGCCCTGTAACCATGGCAACCATACGCTGCCGCCTGGAACAAAAGAATATAGCTGTCAAACAAAACCCAAACAGTCCTGACCCGCGACGATATGAAACAGGAAAGTACCGCAGTGTAATCCATTTATTTCAACAAAGTAACTGTATTCTGAATACCACCTTTTTAATCGGTAACTGTAACGGAATACAGTTACTCATATGTTGTATTTTAAATACGTAACGGAATACATGTACCGCCGTTACGTATTTAAAATACAGCTAATCAGTAACTAATTGATTACTTCACCAAAAAAGTAATCCCGTTACTTTACTGATTACTACTTTTCAAAAGTAACTATGTAGTTACTTAGTTACTTTTTAAAAACAAGATTTACAACCCGAATAGGTAATAAAGCAATACATCTTTCAGCCCAGTTCTATTTTTTCTGCATAATCCATCATAGAAAATGTAATCAAATGGAAAAGTGTCTTTTTTTTAAAACTTGTTTTATTAGTTTTAATCTTTTAACTTTATGCATCAAGCAAAAATTAAATTATATGCAACATTCTCTGACTGGAAGAAATTTGTTTAACACTTAAGCCTATTTTCTGCAGATTCCAGCACATAAAACAATTTTTTTTTTTTTTGTGTTTACTCTCAGTCTTTCAAATAAATGCAAGTGAAACATAGCAGAAAATAAATAAAATCAAAGACTCAGCGGTCCTGTTGCTCTATTTTTACCTGTATAGCAGGCGGATGTTTGCCCTGGTGCAGATGTGCCGCAGCGGTCAGTGGAAGAATCCGCAAGTTTGTCTGTGAATTTCCCATTCCATGGTAGCGCATTCGGTCCTTGCTCGGAAGTTAAGGGGGTTTTTTTTCACTGTAAAACGACATTTTCTTCCCACGCAGTGAACAGCGGACGCTAATGTTTTTGTCACTTTTTATGGAATCAAACTCAAAGTAACGTCAATACTTCCACGCTTTAAGCACTGCACAGTCATACTCTCTCCCGCATACGATATATTATCCATTGTTGATCTACACACAGCTATTGCAACGAATGTCGCACTCCCTTATGTCATTGTCATGAGACATTCTCGCAAAAAAAAATCACGGTTTTAGTAACGCAGTAACGCAGCGTTCTTATGGGAAAGTAACGGTGAGCTAATTAGCGTTTTTGCAATGGTAATCCCTTACTTTCCTCGTTACTTGAAAACAGTAATCGGATTATAGTAACACGTTACAAGTAATGCGTTACTGCCCATCTCTGTTCATTACTGGAGCTAGGTGCTGATTATAATTCACTCAAGAGGGGTGAGTATGACACATCTTTCCTATCAGCCCTTTGTAAACAAAGAAGTCATTAACCTAATTGTCATGGTCCGCGGCCCGGCGTCCGGGGTGCTGATGGGATGCCCACGCCCACGGGCGTGGCTGCCAACCCCACACCTGCATCCCATCCCAGGCGATCACCAGGTGGACTATTTAATCCTGCCCTACCTGCTGCTCCTCGCCAGTCCGTAGTCGTCTCTCAGTGGTAACGTACACCTGCGGGAAAGCCCTTATGAAAGAATTATCCATCTGAACTAACACTGTTTTGCCCTGTGTGCTCAGATCACAACTCGGCGTTTTTGAGCCACCTGCCCGTCCACCTGCCCGCCTGAGATTTGGATCACGATCAGCCCTGCCGCCTCGACCCCTTTTGGAGCCCCCCCCCCCCCTCTGGTTCACTCAGCCCGGCTATCACCGTAAGACGCATACTCCACCTTCCCTCGTATGCTGCCATTTTTCTGCACCCGAGTAATCTGTTTCTTCTCACGGGACACCTTTAGTTATAATAAAATTTGGTTTCTTTATTCTCCCCTACCCTGGTGTGTGTGTGTGTGTGTGTGTGTGTGTGTGTGTTCTGCTTCTGGGTCCAGCTTGCGCACGGAACTTCGGTTCATGACACTAATGAGCAAACTTAAGAAGTAACACAGTGAAAGTTGTGTCTTTTTTTTCTAAGAAAGTTTATTTGGACAAAAGATTAACTCTATCTATTTGTATAGTTGTATATTTTAACTTAAATGATTTTTTAAATTTAATTAGATGAAAATACTAACATTATTTCTAAAAAAAAAAGTATTGTGTGATGCATAAAATTATCCACAACACATTTATACATTTCTACACAAATACCAGTTCAAATGTTAAATTGTGGCTCAGAACCACTTCAAGAGATAGACCAGTTTATTTACAATTGTCAAAAAGTCTTTAAGTGCTGTAGTAGAAGAGTGCTATACCAATGCCTTTATCTGCTTTATTTACGCATAATAGGCTGCATCTCCTAAGTAAAAAGGCCTGCATATGTTTTATTTAATCAATATGCATTTTATGCTTAAAATTGCTCCAAAAATTGTTCTGTTCTTCATAAAGTCTGTCCAGATTATGATATAATATTGGAATTCACTAAATGGTGGTTTGTTTTTATTTCCTTTTTTCATTTGTTTATTGTTGGGGTTCTTTTTTTACATAGGAGTTCTAGCATTTGAAGTGGAATTTAAAACTGATGATTTCCAATCTATCCTCATCTATCATTGGTTTTGGAGGGTGGGGGTGACATCATACATCATGTAATCTGCAGTCTCTGGTGATATGTAAACACAGAGACTTGATATCCAGCGTGATTGGATGAGGGAGCTGCCAAGTTAAGACTTCCTGTTGTTGTGAGACTTAAAATGAGAAAGCACTGTTGTGTAGTTAACCCAAACCTGTTTGGGTTTAGAAGGCTTATAACAGTTTTGTTTTGTTTTTTTACAACTGTTTATCACTGTTAACGATTTTCGGCATATTTTTACTTCTTCAACTACATCTTGAAACCTTTTGTAATTTAATTATTTTTGTTAAATATGTCTTTACAGAATGCTTCAATCAAACTAACTTATTTTATTATAGGTGGTTTTGACACAGTCAAAAGGCCTGTAGCAGTTGGTGTGGTTATGCTGATAACCTATTTATTAGCTGTTTTTGCAAGTTCGGTCAATATCATCTTCATTGTTTCTGACAAGCAGTTACACAAACCAATGTATCTTCTGATTTGCAATCTTGCCGTTGTTGACATACTTTATACCTCTAGTTCCACTCCAACAATGATCGGGGTTCTGCTTGCTGGTGTTAATACCATATCATACGTGGAGTGTATAATTCAAATGTATGTTTACCAGGTGGGAGCAACAATGGAGATGTTTTCTTTAACAATTATGGCATTTGATCGATTAATTGCTATAATCTATCCTCTTCAGTATCATAGTTATTTAACAAATACACGTACACTAGTATTTACATACATTGTGTGGATTGTTGCCTGTAGTTTTGCACTTTTTCCACCTGTAACAGCTACACCGCTCCCTCACTGCTTTTTGAGGCTTAGGTACACTTTCTGTGACTATGGTGCAGTTATGCGAACCACTTGTGTTAACCCAGAGAAATATTTCAACCAAGTTGCCATTCTATCATTTTTTGTGTCATTTTTCACATTCACTTTCATTTGTCTTTCATATTGTGGGATCTTATTTTTTGTGAAAATATTATCAAATAATGACAAAAAGAAAATGGGAAGCACTCTTGTGAGTCACCTGATTTGTGTATCATGTTTATACTGTCCACAGTTTATCATTGTTATCTTGACCAGGTTTGGTGTGGTATTAACTCTTGAAGAACGCCAGGGTTTATTGATTGGCACCATCCTCGGTCCATCTCTTGTAAATCCTTTTGTGTATTGTCTCAGGACAAAGGAAATTAAAAGTAAGATTATTAAGATATTCAGGAAGATTAACACAGCTGGTTAGAGCCTTGTGAACTGTGAATACACTTACTTGTAAAATAATGGGCACAAATACCTTACAATATGAAGTGCCTTGAGGTGACTGTTGTTGTGATTTGGCGCTATATAAATAAAACTGAATTGCATTGAAATATTAAAATATTCATATATGGACTTTCTAAATCTTGTTAGGTGATTTGTGAACTTTTAAACGCACATTTAATGCAAAAATCTTGAAGATAACTTTCGTACACAATTAAATTCTGAAACACAAAATGTTCCATACTTGCATAAAAGTATCAAAAGTAAAAGTACAAAAACACTGGGTCACCGACCCAGGACTGTGACAGAATGTCTTTATTGTTACTATACAGTTGTACAAGGAGATACAGAGCATCTCCTACTCAGTGCAAACATGCAAGGGGGCACAGTTCTGCAGCACTATATACATATGAACAGTATTAACAGAGAAAAATATATAAAATGTACAAATATACAAACCACTTTTTAAAACTAATATGTAATAAATAGTGTTATGTATATACAGTTGGGTTATTGCACATAGAATTTGTTATTGCACAGTGGTTGTTCATAGAGGAAATGGGAAAAATTGGGGGGTGGGGTGGGTTGGGGGCTGTGTTATCGATGCATGTGTGAGTTCAGGGTGGTTATGGCCTTTGGGAAGAAACTGTTTTTCAGTCTGTGGGGTTTTTTTTGCTGATGCACCTGTAGTGCTTCCCTGAGGGAAGCAGGCTGAACATGTTGAAACCAGGGTGGGAACTATCCTTTTTGTTGTCCTGTTTGGATCTTTAGCCATCAGAATTGTTGTCTTAAGGCCAAGAAAGATGCCAAGCGGATTTATTTTACCAAGTGGATCATCATGGCCTTGCCATATTGGTCCATTTGATTGACCTTTGTTATAATTATGAATTTATTTTATTTTCGGTTGCTACAAACGGGACAGACATGACTGGGGGATAGGACGGGGAGAAAGAAAGAGAGGGAGAGAAAGAAAAACAGAGGGGAGAAGAGACGGTGAGAAATGGGGAAGAAAGAAAGGAAAAAACAAAACACCTGGATCACTTGTATGGAGGAAAAAAAACAGAAGAGAAAGCAAACAAAAAAAGAGCAACATAATGAATACAGCACCATCACAATCAACTAGCTAACAGTAGATAACAGTAGATACTAAATATTAAACGCTATTGTGCAGCATGCAAGATAGACAGCGCACAAAGTTCTTTGAGGCAGCAGCCAAGAAAGGTGTAGTCCGCGTCTGTGAACACCCGTGTGTACACCTGTGTGGATCAACATGCTTGTATTCCAAAGGTTTCTCCATGTAACGATCTGCTAGGGAGTGTGGGGAGCCATAGCCCCGTCCCCCAGGGCATGAAGCAGGTATGGAGGAGATGAAGAAGGTATGGAGGAGAGGTGGGAACTATCCTTGATGATGTTTACTGCTCTGCTGAGGCAGTGGGAGGAATAAATGTCCATCAGGGAGGGGAGAGGGCAGCCGACTGCCAACTTCAGGACTTCCTCTCTGTAGTCTGCCTCGTCTCCCTTTGAGATGAGTCTGACTACCATGGTGTCATCAGCAAACTTCATGATGAGATTGTTGTGGGTCGAACTGCAGTCGTGGGTGTAGAGAGAATACAGGAGGGGGCTCAGCACACAACCCTGTGGGGAGCCGGTGCTCAGTGTGCGAATGGATGAGAGATGAGTGCTGAGTCTTACAGTCTGGGGCTGGTTTGTGAGAAAGTCCTTTATCCAGGCACATGTGAAAGGGGGGAGGCCAAGAGTAACCAGTTTGGTGATGAGGATATGTGGGATGATTGTATTAAAGGCTGAGCTGTAGTCCACAAAGAGCATTCGGACGTAGCTTTGCCGCTTTTCTAGGTGACTCAGCATAGAGTGGAGGGCTATGGCGATGGCGTCTTCTGTGGATCTGTTTGCACGGTATTCAAACTGGTGGGGGTCGAATTCTGGGGGGAGGTAATCCTTGATTTGCTGAAGGACTAGTCTCTCAAAGCATTTCATGATTACCGGCGTGAGGGCCACAGGGTGGTAATCAATCAGGCTGGTGATGGGAGACCTCTTCGGTACTGGGATGATTGTGGATGATTTTAGACAGGATGGGATGGCTGCCTGGTCCAGTGAGAGATTGAAGATGAGGGTGAGCTGGTGGGCATATGCTCTTAGCACCTGGGGTTCACTGCTAGGAGCACACGTCTGACATCGTGTTCCGTTACAGTGAATGGAGCGGTGCAGGAACCAGGTGAGGATACGGATGGGAGCGGGGCTAAAGCAGATGAGTGCTGCTGTTGCGTTGTTTCAAAGCGGGCAAAGAAGCTGTTTATTTCCTCTGCCAGCTGCACACTCAGGTTTTCTGTTTTCACAGTGCTGCCTCTGTGGTTTACGATGTCTCGTATTCCCTGCCACACCTCCTGTGTGTTGTTGCTGGACAGGTGGGACTCTGTTTCTTTTGTGGTCTGTCTTGGCTTCTTTAATTCCCGTTTTCAGGTTAGCTCAAACAGCCCCGTACAGAGCTCTGTCGATCAGAAGGCGACATTGTGGGCATTGAGGAGTGAGCTGATCTCGCTGGTCATCCAGGGTTTTTGGTTTGGGAAAACCCGAATGCTTTTGTCCACAGTCACATTTGCAATACAGAACTTGATATAGACCAGTACTGATCCTGTGAAAGTTTCTAGTTCCTGGTCTTCAAATATGTCCCAGTCTGTCTGTGTGAAGCAGTCCTGTAGTTTGGAGAGAGCATTTTCAGGCCAGGTTGTAACAGTCTTTGTGGTGGGCCTGGCACTGCGTCTGAGGGGTGTGTAGGCAGTGCTGCCAACTCCTCAGTAAGGAAAATCGCTATTGGCTGTCCTAAAAAACAACAACCAATCTTTTAGCAATTATTGGGGTTTTTTTTAATGTTAATTTTAAATTTTTTCAGTGTGTGTGTGTGTGTGTGTGTGTGTTTTGTCTTAAGTAGTTTTAAACCTTGTGATTCATAAAAAGTAACAGTAAAAGAAGAACATTTTTAACCATAAACCATCAAAATGGACATAGCAAGCCTCATCAGACAGCTTCAGACAAAGTCAGCAGTGGCTTCGCTCATGTGCGATTGATTTTGCAGTTTGTATGTGTGGCAGCACGAGGTGGGAATAAAGTAAATACTCTTCACAGTTTAAAAGACAACGACACCCTGGGAATTTCACCCAGGAAATACTGGAAGTAACACTAATCACCAAGAAGGCACTTAGGTTTGCTATACTCAGTACAGAGATGAGATTCAATGATAAAACAGTTTGACAATTTATTAATAATTATTTAAAACAACATATAAAGCACAATCATAAATATCAATGTACAAATGTGCTTAAAAAAAGGTATTCAGAGCCGAGGTTTACCAGTGGAGGGGCCGGGATGCCACGCACCAACTCAAAAAAAAGAAAACTCACCAATACACCGGTGCAGCAAACTATCACCCACTGACGCTAATAAACTAAAAGAAGACAGGTGTGTAACACTCAAAAGTTCCCACCACCAAGGCGCCCCCAGTCTCCTCCACGTCAGCCCTCCGCATCTGAATAAAAGAAAAAAAAGAATATTATAATATATTACAACAAAACTAATATGCAGCGCTGGGGGATAACCCAACTGTACGCCAGCCGACTCCCGTAGCCGGTGTTGTGCCAAAAAGTGATTGTCTGCCAAAAACTGATTTCCGGGATTTCCCAAAAAGTTATTGCTCGTATTTAAACTGCTATAAGTAACTTGTTGGGCTGTAATATGTGAAACATATGTCAAATGCATCCCTTATGGATGACATAAAGTCATCTTGAGCCACAAACAACATTCGTGTAACAAGGTAGAAGCCGCAATCAGTTTTTGGCAGTGACTTTTATATAACCTTTATTTATGCAGTTAAAAAAATCTCATTAACATTAAAAATGTGTTTTGTAAGAGTAAGTTAGCCAAGAGGACAGCAGAAATGTCAGCAAATATTATAATAGTTCTGTAAAAATATTTTAAGTGGGGATAAAGGACCGGATTGGTTATAATGTAAGTACAATAACACAGAGTTGTAAAAATACTTGAAAAACTGATAATTTTTTAATTCTCTAACCCCTTTGTAAACCCTGTTCACCGAAGTCTATTTACGAACATGCGTAAAGATATTGCACATAAAAAACACAGAGAAACATTGGAAATCAGTTTTTGGCAGACAATCACTTTTTGGCACCACTTTAAAAGGCTGGCAGCAGCAGGAAAATAAACCTCGCAACAGGAACAGATGGTAAAAGCAAAGCAGCAGCACTTCAGTTAGCGTAGCGTTGTGTAAAACTAAGGCCCACACTCCCTGCAAAGCATAATAAGTATTTACTATAAGAACAATGAAAGGCAGAGATCGTAACAAACTGAATTACGTACCGAGTAAACAGCGTCACGAATCATGAGCAGAGTGGCTCATAGGAGGCTTCTACAGCTACGACCTAAAAACAATATCTGTTTACCACCAAGTAAGGTAATGTATGCACTACACTGAGTAAACACCTACCAGCTGCGATGGAGGCTTCAGAAGGCTGACCCACAGATGATCTCTGCAACACCAAGTGAAGTCAGGTGACCAAACAGGAGATCACAGGTTAGCGATCCAGTAATGCTCAAATCGCCACTATTTATGCTAGCGCCCCCCTAATGTGCCAGGCCGAAAGTGGGTTGAACCGAGACATAACATTCATCCTGCCACAATCGCATAGGGGCGAATATCTCCTGCTCTGACATCAGCTAGGGGGGACTGCTGCGCGTGGACTACCTGCCGCCTGTGAGCACATTGGCATGGGCGAGGTGCCCACGGCAGCACCCGCTGCTTGATGAGAGTAAGACAGATACGTGCTTTCATGTCAAAAAGTCATCATAAGTCTCCAATAGCACCAGAAAAAGTCGCCAGATTAGTCGCTAGTTGCTTTTTGGGAAAAAAAAGTCGCTAGGGGGGGGGGGGGTCTGAAAACTCGCTAAATATAGCGACAAAGTCGCTAAGTTGGCAACACTGGGTGTAGGCGGGGGAGAGCAGGAGGGAGAGGTGGTCGGACTGACTGAGGTGGAGGAGGGGTATGGCTCTATATGCATGCTTGATGTTGGAGTAAACATGGTCTAGAGCAGGGGTAGGCAACGCCAGGCCTCGAGTGCCGGTGTCCTGCAGGTTTTAGATCTCACCCTGGGTCAACACACCTGAATCAAATGATTAGTTCATTACCAGCCCCCTGGAGAACTTCAAGACATGTTGAGGAGGTAATTTAGCCATTTGAATCAGCTGTGTTGGATCAAGGACACATCTAAAACCTGCAGGACACTGGCACTCAAGGCCTGGCGTTGCCTACCCCTGGTCTAGAGTGTTCTCTCCTCTAGTGGGACATTTGACATGCCGATAGAACTTTGGGAGTACAGTCTTTATGTTGGCCTTATTAAAGTCACCTGCAATTACGTGAACACCGTCCGGGTGGGCCCGCAGCTGTTTGTTAATGGTGTTCAGCAGGATAGAGAGCCCTGTGTTTACGTTGGCATCAGGTGGAATATACACAGCCGTGATGATCACTACCATTAGCTCTCTCAGTAGAAAAAAAAAAAGGCTGGCATCTTACTGACATGTACTCTAGGTTCGGGGAGCAGTGATTGTTTATAATTGTCCTGTTGTTGCACCAGCGTCCATGCACGTAATACAAAGAAATAAGAAGGACATACAAACTAAATAAAAGAAAGGAGTACTGAGAAGGAGTGCTGTGAGCCACTGCAACACTGTGCGCCGCCATCTTAAAGAGATACAACCCACATACTGAAGTGTGCTGCTAACTCACAAAATCCAGAATTTAACTTAAAAATCCTATTCCTCACATACAAGGTCTTAATTAATCAGTCCCCGTCTTATCTTAATGACCTTATATTACCATATCACCCCATTAGAGCACTTCACTGTCGCACTGCAGGCTTACTTGTTGTTCCTAGAGTATTTAAAAGTAGAATGGGAGGGAGAGCCTTTAGTTTCCAGGCCCCTCTTCTATGAAATCAGCTTCCAGTTAGGTTTCGGGAAATGGACACTATCTCTACTGTTAAAAGGATGTTTTTCCTTCCCACTCACCAAAGTGCTTGCTCATAGGGGGTCATATGATTGTTGGGTTTTCTCTGTATATATTATTGTTGAGATTGTTTATCGGGGTCCAAGTTGTTAGGGGTGGCTCCCACATCACTTGATATTTCCGTGCTCATAGCAGAAACAGGTGAACGATACTTCTGTTGTATCATCCTTTCAATTTTAGGGTTGCTGGTGTTGGCAGCAGTGACACAGTTAAAATTGGGGTCATTACGAATTTTGGCTTCCTCATTCACAAGTTTGACAAAAACTGAAAAATGGAGGAAAAGGCACTGCATTCTTTCTTTTGAACCTCGAGGTAGCTGTTACCCGTCTCGTCTGAAGGTTGTATGCCCAGTAGTTTTCTGGTCAATCATCAAATCTCAGCAGGCCACAGCTGATCATCTCCTTTCGTTTTAGATATTTTGTTAGATCTCAAGTGTCAGGATGACTACCCCTTACAGGTGTGGGTGTCACAGGCTGGGTCTCCGACCCAGCACTCTGAGTTTTCTTTGTATTTTTTGATATGTTATTAGTTTGTGTTATTTCCTATTTGCCTTTAGTTTAGGCAGTTATTGTTCCTGGGTTTTCTATGTTTTGGTGTTTTCTACTTATTTCATCACGTATTAGGTCTGTTAAGTTGTGTTGTCATTTCCTGTTTTATTCTGACAATGTCATGTGTTCTTTGTTCATTGTATTTAGCTTTCCTCTCCTGGTCCTGTCATTAGGTTTATGTCTGTCAGCTGTTTTCCCCCATGTGTCGCCACTTCCCCTGATCACCTCATGTCTGTATTTAAGCCTTTTGTTTTCTTCATGCCATTGTCAGTTCGTCTGTTTATCTCACCAGAGTTACAGTCATAGTCATAGTCTTAGCCTGTTTATTTTCCACCTCAGTCATAGTTATAGTTTTTGGTCTTAGTACCTTTAGTGTTTTGTTTCTTAGTGTTTTGCCAGCTTAGTGTTTTATTTCTTAGTGTTTTGCCTGTTTGCTTTGGTCTCTTGGTTCATTTCCTGCCGTCATCGCAATAAAGGTTCACTTTTCTGTTAATCATTACTATTCCTCGTCATCATCTGCTTTTGGGTCCTGTTTCCGCACACATCGGCGCACCCCGCCGTGACAGTGGGTGTCCATACCTTGGACTGAGGATGCTGAAATGGATCATTATTTGCTGGCTGTCCTCCATAGCTCCAGTTGCAAGAGTCTCTCTTTGTGTTCAAAGCATAGAAAACTGGTAAAACTAAATACTAATCATTAATTAGTTACTGATTACTTTTTTCAAGTAACTTGACCAACAGTGTTCTTGAGTATGACAAGAATGAGGACCCACACACACGGCATTGCACCTTGCTATGCATTTTATTGATACAGGCTTTTACACACTGTGTATGAGCAGCTTTCCAGTCACACCACTCTTTCCTCTGGTCTCAGCAAAATCTTTAAAAGGGGAGACATGATTTGATGATGGAGGTCAGGTTACATTTAACAGCCATTCACTTTTGACGTTTATGTTCTTGCTGCTTTCAAATGGCCCGGCCTACCAATGGTACCGCTGAATTAGGACACATGCATAGTAGCCCTCAGTAGATTTTTTGATAGCCATGTCAATGTGACACAAGTTGCTTTCCTTCATAAAGCTGGCTCCCCAACCTCTGCGTCTGTAACATTTCCAGCACATAGCAATGCTGTAAAAGTGTTTATTGGCAAAAAGATAAGGGAGGACTCTAATGCAGAAAGCATGTGGAGAAGCAGGTGTGAAGTGAAAGTTACTTAATGTACACAAGATGAAAGACTAACACGATGAATAATCGGGAACTTAAAGTGAGCGTGCCTTCCACACATGCTAAACAACTGTCTCAGTTTCTAGCTCTTCTGAGGAAATTACAAAACCACTCAGAAACTTAAATGATTATCTAAATATTCAGGCGTAGCCTTGACTCAAAATGCAGAATTTCCTAAGTACAACACTAACACTAAACACTAACATTGTCACAGACCCGGCTCTGGGGTCTTGGGGTCCGTGAGCAGCGTGAACTGTTATTATTATTATTTTATTTTATTTATTTATTTTTGAGTGATTTTTATTTCAGATGTGTAATGATGTGAGCCCAACTTTATCAAGCCAAAAAAATTGACATATCTATAAATCACATACAGAAATAAAAGACACAAGTATTGTGTCACCAAACCCTGAGGTTCATTACTGGAGCTAGGTACTGATTATAATTCACTCAAGAGGGGTGAGTATGACACATCTTTCCTATCAGCCCTTTTTAAACAAAGAAGTCATTAACCTAATGAGCAAACTTAAGAGGGAACACGGTGAAAGTTGTGTCTTGTTTTCAAAGAAAATTTAGTTGGAAAAAAGATTAACTCTATTGCTTGGTATATTTTATATATATTTCAAATGAAATGAAATTATTGTGTTTTTTTTTTATTCACTTAAATTAAAAATACTAACATTATTTCTAAAAAATAAAATATTGTGTGATGCATCCACAACACATTTATTCGTTTCTACACAAATACCAGTTCAAAGGTTAAATTGTGGCTCAGAACCACTTCAAGAGATAGACCAGTTTATTTACAATTGTCAAAAAGTCTTTAAGTGCTGTATGAAAGTGTGTTAGTAAATATGAACATGCTCAGAGTAGAAGAGTTCTATACCGATGCATTTATCTGCTGAATTTACGCATAATAGGCTGCTTCTCCTCAGTAAAAAGGCCTGCATATGTTTTTTTGTCAATATGAATTTTGTGCTTAAAAAATGCTCCAAAAATTGTTCTTTTTTTCATAAAGTCTGTCCAAATTATAATATAATGTTGGAATTCACTAAATGGTTGTTTGTTTTTATTTCCTTTTTTCATTTGGTTGTTGTTGGGGTTCTTTTTTTTATATAGGTGTTCAAGCATTTGAAGCATCAGAGGTAAATTGGGCTTCACTGGTACTGATAAAGCCCTGTGGCATTTTGTGCTGAAGTATGGAAATAGAATTAGTGGAATTTAAAATTGATGATTTCCAATCTATCCTCATCTATCATTGGTTTTGGAGGGTGGGGGTGACATCATGCTAGACTTGTAGTCTGCAGTCCCTTGTGATATGTAAACACAAAGAATTGACATCCAGTGTGATTGGATAAGGGAGCAGCCAAGTTAAAACTTCCTGTTGTTGTGAGACTTAAAATGAGAAAGCACTGTTTTGTAGTTAACCCAAACCTGTTTCAGTTTAGAAGGGTTATACCAGTTTCTTTTTTACAACTGTTAAACACGGTTAACATTTTCAGCATATTTTTACTTCTCCAACTACATCTTGAAACGTTTTGTAACTTAATATTTGTTAAATATGTCTTTACAGAATGCTTCAATCAAACTAACACATTTTATTATAGGTGGTTTTGACACAGTCAAAAGGCCTGTAGCAGTTGGTGTGGTTATGCTAATAACCTATTTACTAGCTGTTTTTGCAAGTTTGGTCAATATCATCTTCATTGTTTCTGACAAGCAGTTACACAAACCAATGTATCTTCTGATTTGCAATCTTGCTGTTGTTGACATACTTTATACCTCTAGTGCCACTCCAACAATGATCAGGGTTCTGCTTGCTGGTGTTAATACCATATCATATGTGGAGTGTATAATTCAAATGTATGTTTACCAGGTGGGAGCAACAATGGAGATGTTTTCTTTAACAATTATGGCATTTGATCGGTTAATTGCTATAATCTATCCTCTTCAGTATCATAGTTATTTAACAATTACACGTACACTAGTATTTACATACATTCTGTGGATTGTTGCCTGTAGTTTTGCACTTTTTCCACCTGTAACAGCTACACCGCTCCCTCACTGCAATTCAAGGCTTAGGTACACTTTCTGTGACTATGCTGCAGTTATGCGAACCACTTGTGTTAACCCAGAGAAATATTTCAACCAAGTTGCCAGTATATACTTTTTTGTGTCATTTTTCACATTCACTTTCATTTGTCTTTCATATTGTGGGATCTTATTTTTTGTGAAAATATTATCAAATAATGACAAAAAGAAAATGGGAAGCACTCTTGTGAGTCACCTGATTTGTGTATCATGTTTATACTGTCCCCAGTTTATCCTTGTTATCTTGACCAGATTTGGTGTGGTGTTAACTCTTGAAGAACGCCAGGGTTCGTTAATTGGCACCATCCTCGGTCCATCTCTTGTAAATCCTTTTGTGTATTGTCTCAGGACAAAGGAAATTAAAAGTAAGATTATTAAGATATTCAGGAAGATTAACACAGCTGGTTAGAGCCTTGTGAACTGTGAATACACTTACTTGTAAAATAATGGGCACAAATACCTTACAATATGAAGTGCCTTGAGGTGACTGTTGTTGTGATTTGGCGCTATATAAATAAAACATAATTGCATTGAAATATTAAAATATTCATATATGGACTTTCTAAATCTTGTTTGGTGATTTGTGAACTTTTAAACGCTATTTAGGTGAGAAGTCACATTTAATGCAAAAATGTTGAAGATAACTTTCTTACACAGTTAAATTCTGAAACACAAAATGTTCCAATTCACTCTGGGACTTTCTGAGTTTTAATTAAAATTCAGAGACCACAAGTTTACAATTTAATTACTGAACTAACATCTTCTCTCATTGATTCTTTGACAGTTTCTTTAGTGATTATTTATAGTTTTTGTGAGCAACACTGTGTAACAATAACAATTAAGTAATTACTTTATTTTGAAACAAAATAACAAAATTAATGTTTTAATGTTGTCTGAGCAGACTTTTATGACCCTAAGAATATTTATTTCCTTTGTGAAAACAGTTGAGGTCATTAAAAAATTAAGCAACTGCTAAGAAGTCAAAGGTCACATCAAGAGAGTAAGAGGATCTTTTTGTTGAATCAACTACTAAATTAGCAAACTTCAGATGGGATAGGAACGGACCGTGAAAAGAAAGATGTCTAAATCTAAAAATTAGATTTTTTTCTATAAACTAAAAACATTTTCATCTTATATATGAGAAGTTTTTTGGGCTACAACCCACATACTGAAGTGTGCTGCTAACTCACAAATGGATATATTATATGAAATATTAGTGCTGACTGTATTTGTCAGTTAACACTTTGAAACATTCTCATTAAGCTGCAACCTGAATGTATCCTATGTTGTGACAAGAAATGTTTTGCAGGGCAAATACTGTCCATGACATTATCATTATAATTATTACTAACACAAGAAGAGTGATAAATGCATCTCCCCTGACCTGATATTTCTTTTTCAAAGATATTTTACAATTTGAATCATATTTTTTGGTTATTTCATAAAAAGATAGAAAACATGATGATGATAATTGAAAAACTTAAATCTTTGGGTTTTTGTTTTTTTTTTGTTTGTTTTTTTATTCACCTCCAGCCATTTGCAGTTTGTATTTTTTGGGAGGGCTGCATAACAGTACACCTATGGTGGGTAAAATTGCAAATTAAATTGAAAATATATGATAGCAAACTCCAAATGGCAAAACTGGACTAAAATCACTCAAACTAATTTCATACACTGGTTTTAAATCCTTTTTTAATGATATTTGGCCCAGTTGTATGACAACTGTATCCTCTGAAGCTTCTCTCTATGAGATTCATGAGACAGCCACCTGAAATGGTTTTCTAATAGTCTTCAAGGACTTCCCAGGGGAGCTGAGCACTTGTTGGCCCTTTTGCCTTTGCTCTGCAATACGTCTCATCCCAAACCACCTCAGTTGGGTTTAGGGCAGGTGACGGTGGAGTCCAGGCTATCTGGTGCAGAGCTCCATCACTCTCCTTATTGCTCAAATAGTCCTTATACAGCCTAGGTGTGTTTGGGGTCACTGTCCTGTTGAAAAATAAATGATGGTCCAACTAAATGCAAACCAGATAGGAAGGCATGTGACCAATGTTCCCTCTAATTTCTCATGTGTCTGAGCGAACGCACAAACTCCCTGAGCGATCCCTTGGACCACTGTGAGCAACAGCAGACGTGTGCACTGTGGTCACGCCAGCATCGAATCCATCCAAGTTACATGGTTTATTAAAATAATCAAATTACAGCATTTACATTTATGTTAGACTACTTTTAATTAACTGCTTTAGCCCACTTACAATGAAAAGTTAAAAAAATCTTGTTCATGACCTGTGTAGTATGTTAACACTATTGGAAGTAAAAATAACTTGAACTCCAATTTTGAAAACAAAACTTTCTTTCTTTCTTTCTTTTTATTTTTTTATTTTTTTATTATTTTATATAAAGTTCTGACTTGTATCATGAGTCTGTGGTCTGGGAGAGAGTCCTGTAACTCTGTCTGCAAAATACAGAATACACTGAACAAAAATGTAAACGCAACACTTTTGTTTTTGCTCCCATTCCCCATGGGATGGACGTAGAGACCTAAAATTCATTCCAGATACACAATATAACCATCCCTCCCAAACAGTGGTCACAAATCAGTCCAAATGTGTGGTAGTGGGCACATCTGCTATATTGAGATAATCCATCCCACCTCACAGGTGTGCCACATCAGGATGCTCTTCTGACATCATGAGTAGTGCACAGGTGTACCTCAGACTGCCCACAACAAAAGGCCACCCTGGAATGTGCAGTTTTGTCTCACAGCAAAATGCCACAGATGCCACAAGCAATGAGGGAGCGTGCAATTGGCATGCTGACAGCAGGAATGTCAACCAGATCTGTCGCCCGTGCATTGAATGTTCATTTCTCAACCATAAGCCGTCTCCACAGGCGTTTCAGAGAATGTGGCAGCACATCCAACCGGCCTCACAACCGCAGACCTCGTGTAACCACACCAGCCCAGGACCTCCACATCCAGCAGGTTCACCTCCAAGATCGTCTGAGACCAGCCACCCAGACAGCTGCTGGAACAATTGGTTTGCACAACCAAACAATTTCTGCACAAACTGTCAGAAACCGTCTCAGGGACGCTCAACTGCATGCCCGTCGTCCTCATTGGGGTCTTGACCTGACTCCAGCTCGTCGCCGTAACAGACTTGTGTGGGCAAATGCTCACATTCGATGGCGTCTGGCACGTTGGAGAGGTGTGCGCTTCACGGATGAATCATGGTTCACATTGTTCAGGGCAGATGGCAGCTGAGAATGTCCCAGTTCTTGCATGGCCAGCATACTCACCGGACATGTCACCCATTGAGCATGTTCGGGATGTGCTTGACCGGCGTATACGACAGCGTGTACCAGTTCCCACGAATATCCAACAACCTCGCACAGCCATTGAAGTGGAGTGGACCAACATTCCACAGGCCACAATTGACAATCTGATAGACTCCATGCGACGATGTGTTGCACTGCATGAGGCAAATGGTGGTCACACCAGATACTGACCGGTTCTGGGTCCCCAGACCCCCAATAGCGCAAAAAACTGCACATTCCAGGGTGGCCTTTTGTTGTGGGCAGTCTGAGGTACACCTGTGCACTACTCATGATGTCAGATCAGCATCCTGATGTGGCACACCTGTGAGGTGGGATGGATTATCTCAATATAGCAGATGTGCCCACTACCACACATTTGGACTGATTTGTGACCACTGTTTGGGAGGGATGGTTATATTGTGTATCTGGAATGAATTTTAGGTCTCTACGTCCATCCCATGGGGAATGGGAGCAAAAACAAAAGTGTTGCGTTTATATTTTTGTTCAGTGTATAATGACCAATGTTGGGCCATTAATTATATAGTTACTTCTTCAAAAAAGTAACTGAATTATGCAAACAACAATGTTTTTTGCAGCTCTTTACCTAAACGTGCAGCCAAGGCGTTTTTTTAAATAAACATTTCAAACTATTTGCAGAACAATCAGGTGTTCTGCATCAGATTTGATGCCACACAAATTATTTGTGCCACTCCAAAAAAATCATTTCTGTCCACTATGAGGTAAAGGAGAACAACAGCCTGATACCTGCAGGCCTGACAGCAGGAGATGTATCACTCCTGTAACATGTTGCCATATCATCTTTTGATTGGTCGACATGGTACATTTTTCGACCAATAGGAACGGGCGGAGTTTTTTTTAGTTTTGGTTTTGCTCACAGGCGGAGATTTCTTTCAAGCGTTTTCCTTATAAAACGGTGTTTTTACCGTTTCTTCCCACGATATTATTCAGGAAGAAAACCAAACATTGCATATATTTTTATCATAACTGTCAAAATCTGGTAGTAGGAACTCAAGCGCAGAGTGGTTAGATGTCTCCAAAACAGTTTATTTACAGCACCATTGCACGATATATTCAGTGAGGGGAAACCCAAACTCCAGGGAATCACACCCGCTCACGTCTTCTTGCCCAAACTCACACACGTTCACACAACTGGGAGGTCACAGGTCCGGGGAGGAAAGTCTGTCGCAGAAGAGAGGGAAGTCACACACAAATCACGAGTCACATGTTCACAAGAGCTGAGAGAAACACTAACGTCTGTAGCACAATCATCCAGCGACGAGAGGATCTGTGTTCCAGCCTCAAATAGTGCTCATGGGTGATGACAGCTGATTGTTGACAGGTGTGTGGGCCAAGGGCAGGAGCCCACAGTGAGCTCCGCCCAGGCAGAGAGAGAGACAAACAACACATGTAACTCTGGTGTTACGTGGCCTATCAACCCAATTTAAAAACTGGTATAAAGTCCACACTTTTTCCATCAATTGTTCCGTCTGTCCTCCTCACATCTCCAATGGTTAAACACGTTGTCATTAACGTGGCTTCACTCCACATCAGCCACGCCGCTTTGCTAGCTAAAATACCGATGTCGGCACATAAGGACGCTGTCATAGCCTGTCAACCACGTTGGTTAGCTGCATATACGAATGTGAATTGCATCATTGGATGGACTACGGGATAAGGTGGCATCGTTCTAATCCCATACAGGAGCAGCCAGACACTTACTAACACTGCAAAACAGAATTTTTAAAGTTTTAATTTTAATTTCAATTCAGGTTTGATTTTTTTTTTTTTTTTTGTGCACAACGCAGATTTTCTGTGCGCAGAGACCTTGCCAGCAGTACGCAATTGCTCACGTGCGCAGCTTAGAGGGAACATTGCATGTGACTACAGGATGCAGTGGTGTCCCTGCTTGTTCGGTGTGCATATTTCTCCTATATTGGCTTCCTTTCACGGACTCCCTATTAAATCCAGAATTTAACTTCTATTCTAATCCTCTTCTAATCCTATTCCTCACATACAAGGTATTAAATAATCAGTCCCCATCTTATCTTGATGACCTTATATAGTACCATATCACCCCATTAGAGCACTTCACTCTGGCACTGCAGGCTTACTTGTTGTTCTAGAGTATTTAAAAGTAGAATGGGAGGTAGAGCCTTCAGTTTCCAGGCCCCTCTTCTATGGAACCAGCTTCCAGTTTGGTTTTGGGAAACAGACACTATCTCTACTGTTAAAATGATGTTTTTCCTTCCCACTGTCACCAAAGTGCTTGCTCATAGATTTACCCCGTGGGCTGTATCAGCGTGTGAAGGGCCTGGGAGATGACCGCTTGTCCTTGCAGCATGGAGTTCAAGCAGGAGCTCCCCCAATTCTCTCAAATGCTAGTTGTCTCTCTTTGCCAATTTAGGAAAGTCCTTTATTTTC
Source organism: Aulonocara stuartgranti (assembly GCF_965226115.1). NCBI lineage: Eukaryota > Metazoa > Chordata > Actinopteri > Cichliformes > Cichlidae > Aulonocara > Aulonocara stuartgranti. The sequence continues at coordinate 9,953,593 of NC_138950.1, forward strand.
TTTAAAAGACCATGTTCAATGACTCCTGGTACACCAAAATACTCCTCGGGTTTCTGCTACACCATCTGAAGCCCTGGAGTATTATTGTTTACGTATGCAGCCCTGAATCTCTTGGCCTGTGCAGCTGATTGTGGCCCTAGCCATTTGGAAAGCAAGTCTAGCTCTTCTTGAGGCATTACTTCAAAATCTTGAATTGCACTTAGAAAGGAAGCCTTCCAAACCCAGTAGTTTTCTGGTCAATCATCAAATCTCAGAATGCCAGAGCTGATCATCTCCTTTCATTTCAGATATTTTGTTAGATCAGAAGTGTCAGGATGACTACCCCTTACAGGTGTGGGTGTCCATACCTTGGACTGAGGATGGTGAAATGGATCAATATTTGCTGGCTGTCCTCCATAGCTCCAGTTGCAAAACTCTCTCTTTGAGCTCAAAGCATAGGAAACTGGCAAAGGTATGAACTCTTGGTTGTTGTTTATACTGGCCTGACAGATACTTGGTTCTTTGCAAGCTTTTGGTGTTGCATTGATGGTCGTGGCTGACTGTGGCACCAGAGACGATGGGAGAACTGGACAATTAACTCGTGGAGTCTGCAGATCGTCTCTGAATTCTAATTGTTGCCGCACATACTCTTGCACTCGTTCTATTAGGTTGTTTGCTGCATGTTGTCTTGCTGGGGCTGTTGTGGATGCTCACTTTCTTGCTTAGATGCTTCCCAAGCTTGAGCATCAGCTAGTGCTGCTGCAGCTGCTTTCTGTGATTTGAGTATATGTAGCTCTGCATCCAGATCTGCTTTCTTTTTAAGCTGTTTTGCCTGTTGTTTTAGGATGTTAGCTTCATGCTTGGTAAATTAGACCTGGGTACGGGCAGCTTCTGCTTTTACGAGAATTATGCTTTTTTTTTTTTGTTTGCTATTCTGTCCTCCGTGTACATTGATGTCCAGTTTGGCAGCTAGATACACAGTTCTTCGAAAGGACAGCCTAACACGTCACTGCAGGGTTTCCCTATGTCACAATACGGCTGTGTGCAGGCAAGAGTAGGACCCAAATGCAAACTCGCAGAGACAAAAAGTAAACTAAAAAAACACAGCTTTATTGCTGGCGTGGAAGAGAAACAAAGAATGAAACTAAACTGAGAAAACCAATACTAAATCATACATGGAAACACAGGGAGACTAACACAGCTAAGATGGAGGACGCAACACTGACAAAGAGAAACAAAGGGCTTAAATACACAGAGGGATAATGAGGGGGAAGGCACAGTAGACACAATATGAACATAACAACGCCACAGGGGAAGAGTAAAACAAAATGCAGGAACACAGGACCTCTTTCAAAATAAAATGGGAAATATAATGAAACGCAAACATGACAACATAAGAAACACAGACATGAAACACAAGAGGACAAGGGAGACTTAACAGGGGTTGGCTACACAAGGGGGAATTTAATAAACAAATGAACTTAGATAACCTAATGAACAAAATAAACTCAAAATTAAAACGCTGGGTCAAAAGACCCAGGATCATGACACCCTAATGAAAGCACTTTAAACTACAAACATTAAAAACAAAACAAATGGCAACATACATTTAAAACATAATATATTTCTCATATTACATGGTACAGACGGAAGCCTTAGTAACTCAAATTACAGAATACAGAACCCTTTCTCATCACTTGCTTAACATAAACTCAGAATATACTCATAATTACAAGTATATTGTGGTGAGCTGAGGAATCTTTCCAACAAGGGACAACCAAAAAGGTTGAGCCAATTTTGTCATTGTGTTTGTTAAATCTGTAAAGTTTTAATTCAAACTATAGGATGAAGACATTCCTTTGTTCCCCTCCCCAGCCTCTCGAGGTTCTGGGAGGAACATCCCTTGTGAAGATTCTGTTTGATGTTTGGTAAGCTTCCTGCTTTTATGATCCTTTTGGTGAGCAGGAGGTCACACAAACGAACCCCCGTGACACACACACACATTCCCACACTCACACACATTCTTGCACATGCATACAGGTGCAGACACATACACACACAGTGCCTTGTCTTTGTAACCGGGGGGTTTACAGTAGGAGGTGCTTGTGTTGTGTTGTATTGTGTGAACTGTAACAGCTTGAATAAATAGTTACGAGTGGAGCTACTCTTTGAAAGAGTTGGTTTGGAGACAGGTGAGGAGCGTGAGCTCCAAGAGCTGATTCTGACCAAGACTTCCCTCATTGGCGAGTTAAAGACCAGTTAAAGATATTCTTTCTTGATTTCATTCTTCATGAGGAATAAGTCTCTAAACTAGCGGGGCATGTGGAAACACAGACTCAACATGGAGGTTTTTCTTTTTATTGGACAGTTTGCTACACTGTGCTTCAGATGGTCAATAACACAGCACATGAACTCACTAATGGTATCACATCTCTTTTCATCAAACAACTTCTCCCAGTGAATTTACACTGTAGCATTAACAGGAACAATTAAGAGTCACGTAACAATAGCAGATGTAAATAACAGTTTCCTCATCTTCAACAGCAACACATGTTCCCAAGGCATGATGGGAAATAACTATCCACTCCCAACACGCCACAATATATTTTTTCATGCTCCAGTATAACAGCTTTGGGCCTAGCAATTTGTGTGCTGGTATCAGTTTAGTCAGAGTCCATTAACTTTTATAATTCTCACTATATAAACTTGAGTACACAAACCCACTTCCTCCCCATAGTAGGGTGGTGGAGCTACTGCACCCCAACAGTAGCCGCACAAGGGTGGTTCTGATGCCTTAGCTTTACATTGGGCTTTGTTATAGAACAACAAGCTATTTACTAGCTAAATACAGTTCTTAAGTAGTGAGATGATATTACATTTCAAGTTTTAGGGTTATCTGCTAAGGTATGCATTTCAGAGTTATATGAGAGAATCAAGTCCTTCTGGGTTTTTTTTTTTGCTTTTTTTTTTGTGTCCCGTTTGGATCTTTAGCCATCAGAATTGTTGTCTTAAGGCCAAGAAAGATGCCAAGCGGATTTATTTTACAAAGTGGATCATCATGGCCTTGCCATATTGGTCCATTTGATTGACCTTTATTATAATTATGAATTTATTTTATTTTCGGTTGCTACAAACGGGACAGACATGACTGGGGGATAGGACAGGGAGAAAGAATGAAAGAAAGAGAGGGAGAGAAAGAAAACCAAAGGGGAGAAGAGACGGTGAGAAAGGGGGGAAGAAAGAAAAACAAAAAAACAAACAAAACACCTGGATCACCTGTATTGAGAACAAAAAACAGAAGAGAAAGCAAACAACAAAGAGCAACATAATAAAAAAAACAGCACCATCACAATCAACTAGCTAGCAGTAGATAACAGTAGATACTAAATAATAAACGATATTGTGCAGCACGCAAGATAAACAGCGCACAATGTGCTTTGAGGCAGCAGCCAAGAAAGGTGTAGTCCGCGTCTGTGAACACCCGTGTGTACACCCGTGTGCACACCTGTGTGCATACCTGTGTGGATCAGCATGCTTGTATTCCAAAGGTTTCTCCATGTAACAATCTGCTAGTGTCATGGTCGGACGGTCCTTCCCGGGGCGACCTGCCTGTGTGTGTATGTGTGTGCTTCTCTCTCTCTCCTCCTCCACCCAGTGGCTGACACACCTGCACCTAATTTGCCACCCAGCTGTCACTGATCATCCTTCGTTGTGGGCTGAGGTATTTAACTGTGTCCAGATGGCAGTCAACGCTGGATTGTACTTGAAGCTCGGTAGTAAAGAGTATTTTGTGACTTGCAGCTTAGGTTTAGCTGGCTAGTTTCCTCACTTGTTGTTTTTGCTCGTTTATAGGAGGAAGAGATACAGAGATAGCTGTTTCTCTTTCCCTCTTTCTTTCTCCCCTTCTTTCCCCCAGTTAAGTCTGTCCCGTATTCAGTAAGTGAAAATAAAATAAACAATAAAAGGTGAATCAAATGGACCATTACGGCAAGGCTGGGATGGTCAATTTGGTAAAGTAAATCCGTTGGGCATCTTTCTTTGCCTTTAGACAACAATTCTGATGGCAAAAGAGCCAAACGGGACAGGCGCAAAAAAAAAAAAAAAAAAAGGAGGAAGAGATACAGAGCTGGAGGTTGGAGAGAAGGAGCCCGTGGATTAAGCTATTGGAGGAGAACACACACTCTGAGAATCACTTTGGAACCTCACCTGTGCACCACTGGGAGTTTGGAGAAGATCACTGTTGGACTTTGCACTTCACTTTATGTTTTGAAACTGTTTTTGGGCACTGTAAATAAACGCACTGTGTACTTTGCATCCTGAGCTCCGCGACTGAGTCCGTACTTTCCCATTACCCGTGACAGCTAGGGAGTGTGGGGAGCCATAGCCCCGTCCACCAGGGTATGAAGCAGGTATGGAGGAGATCCAGGCCCCAGATATCCAGAGGCCCCAGAGTACAAGGACCCGAGGAGGACCACCAAAGGGGGGGTGGGGGAACCATGCCAGCCCCAGACGACAAGGACCACCAACACACCAACGTCTGAGGGCATCAGCCACCGGCAGGGAGTGTGGTGAGGGGAGTCCTTCTGGTTTAAGACTTTGTTTTTCAGAGAATCCAGAGTCATACAAAGTGAGGATGTAACAATATTAAAAAGATCATAGACTTCTTTGCAGTTTTAGGTAGCTGCTCTTTAACAAATTGTGCAATAATGATTGTTTCATGAAGTTGCATATGATCGGTTACACAAGCAACTTTATGACACAATCACACATCAAATGCTTGAGAGTCCTGCACAATATCTTTGCTATTCCTACAATTCTTCTGGATAGGAGTCTTGGATGTTGTTCCTGGGATCTGCTGGAGCCACTCACCTAGCTTGGAGGTCATTGCACAATTGCTCCCTTTACCACTAGGACCACTGTTGCCTTCACCCTCCACATCTTCTCAAGCGCTTCTCTCAGGCTTTGGTACTTCTTGAGTATGACATGAATGAGGACCCGCACACACACGGCATTGCACCTTGCTATGCATTTTTATTGATACAGGCTTTTACACACTCAGTATGAGCAGCATTCCTGTCGTCACAGCACTCTTTCCACTCTCAACAAAATCCATAAAAAGGGAGACATGATTGGATGATGGAGGTCAGGTTGCATTTAACAGCCATTCACTTTTGGCCTTTATGTTCTTGCTGCTTTCAAATTACCCAGCCTACCAATGGTACCGCTGAATTGGGACACAGGCACAGTGGCCCTCAGTACATTTTTTGATAGCCATGTCAATGTGGCACAAGTTATTTTCCTTCATAAAATTGTCTCTCCAACTTCTGCATCTGTAACATTTCCAGCACATAGCAACGCTGTAAAAGTGTTTACTGGCAAAAAGATAAGGGAGGATTCTAATGCAGAAAGCATGTGGAGAAGCAGGTGTGAAGTGAAAGTTACTTAATGTACACAAGATGAAAGACTAACACGATGAATAATCGGGAACTTAAAGTGAGCGTGCCTTCCACACACGCTAAACAACTGTCTCAGTTTAGAGCTCTTTTGAGGAAATTACAAAACCAAGGATTCACTCAGAAACTTAAATGATTATCTAAATATTCAGGCATAACCTAGCACATGAACCCTTGACTCAAAATGCAGAATTTCCTAAGCACAATAAACACTAACATCTCTCACCACGGTTAACGTTATGAACACTAATTGTCTGAACAACACTAAGAGAATGATGCCCTGCGTGTTGCGAGCCAAAACACACTAAAACTAAACAGTCTGAAACAGGAGAAACAACCGAATTTATTGAATACTGCAAGGTGTCCGTGAGGCTTGGGCCTGTCATGGACGGGGAAGAGAACACAACACTGGGCATTTTCCAGTGTAGGAACTCTGGGGATGAGAAATATAGTTGAGGGAGCATCACTGTGAAGAGTAGGGGAACAATACTGATTAACGGCTTGTCCAAAATAATAACTAAAGACTCACAGGGTAATGCCAAAATCTTTCTTAAGCAGGAATGGAGGCTAAGCCATAGAGGGGTGGTCCGGATGGCAGTGGAGCAGCTGGGCGGGGAGGCAGTCAGGTGAGCGAGGAGATGGCCAAAACAGTTCAGTATAAAAATTCAAAAGAAAAGTTCACAGTAAATTGAGTCCGTCTTGATAGTCACTGAGAGCAAAAAGAGAAAAATAAACTGCGCAGTCATTAGATTATGCTTCTTTAACAAATAGCACAAAGGACAACAAAATGGTTCACATACAGAATATTTTCTGGGGTGTAAATCTCCTGGTGGCAATCCTGGTCTCCTCATCTTGTTCTTCACAACACAAACAAATTAGTGATTTTTACTTCAGATGTGTAATGATGTGAGCCCAACTTTATCGTGCCAAAATCTTGACATATCTATATATCCCATACAGAAATAAAAGACAAAAGTATTGTGTCACCAAACACAATAGTTACTTTTCAAGTAATTAATTACTTTTAGAATATTGTAACTCAGTTATTAACTCAGTTACTTTTTTGAAGAAGCAACTTGTAACTATAATTAATAGAGGTGCAACGATACACAAAATCCACGGTTTTGTTCGGTTTGATACTTTGGTGTCACGGTTCGATATTTTTTCGATACAAAAAAATGTTCATGCCTTTTTAATTTCTCATTTATTAAAATTATAAATATAGATTTTAACTCAAAAGTACATTTTTTAAATTTAATGTTGCTGAAACAACAAAATAATAGTAATAAAAATAAATCTATCTGATCGAGAAATCAGATGACTCCGGTGAAGGGTGTAGCATGTGTGCTTGTTGTTTTTGTCTGCTTCCATTTATCTTTGCACTAGGATGATGTCGGCGTAAATGTGCAGTCATATTCGTTGTGTTCACACTAGTGCTGTCAGCGTTAATCTCGTTAAAATGACGTTAACACCATAACGCGACAAATCTCCGTTAGCAAGTTACCGCGGATCGCCCCATGCGTGGGGCTGGACGGCATCAACACCTTAACAAGCTAACTGCGCTAACGCACTAGTTCCCATCAATTGAGCATTGCGTGGCACATCCGACACACTGTTTTACTTTTGTCCATCACGCGCTTACCATCAGGGTCATGCGTCACATGACAACCAAGATATTTCCAAACGCCAGATCTGAATGAGGTTGGGGGAGGTTCCATTTCGGGTAGCGTTGAGTCAGTTGCCATGTAGCAACGAGCTTAGCTTCTGTCTTGCTAGCTTGTGCTGTGCTCAGTGGATCTGCACTCAACAGTGCAGCCTAGGCGGAGTAGTCGAACGCAGATCCACCGAGCGCTCAACACAGACAGCATCGTCAGAAGAAAAGTTGATAAAATAAATAAAAAATTTGTATTGTTCAATACATATTCGTACCGAACCGAAAGCACTGTATCGAAGGGTTCAATATCGATATGAGTATTGTTGCACCCCTAATAATTAATTACTTTTTCAAAGTAATTTGCCCAACACTGGTAATGATGTGGGCTCAACTTTATCAAGCCCAAATCTTGATATATCTATTTATCAAATACAGAAATAAAAGACACAAGTATTGTTTCACCAAACCCTGTGAAGTTCATTAGTGGAGCTAGGTACTGATTATAATTCACTCAAGAGGGGTGAGTATGACACATCTTTCCTATCAGCCCTTTGTAAACAATGAAGTCATTAACCTAATGAGCAAACGTAAGAAGTAATACAGTGAAAGTTGTGTCTTGTTTTGTAAGAAAGTTTACTTGGACAAAAGATTAACTCTATTGCTTGGTATATTTTATATATATTTTAAATGAAATGAAATTATCTTTTTATTTACTTAAATTAAAAATAATATTTTATTTTTTAGAAATAATGTTAGTATGTGATGCATCCACAACACATTTATGCATTTTTACACAAATACCAGTTCAAATGTTAAATTGTGGCTCAGAACCACTTCAAGAGATAGACCAGTTTATTTACAATTGTCAAAAAGTCTTTAAGTGCTGTATGAAAGTGTGTTAGTAAATATGAACATGCTCAGAGTAGAAGAGTTCTATACCGATGCATTTATCTGCTGAATTTACGCATAATAGGCTGCATCTCCTCAGTAAAAAGGCCTGCATATGTTTTTTTTATCAATATGAATTTTGTGCTTAAAAAATGCTCCAAAAATTGTTCTTTTCTTCATAAAGTCTGTCTAAATTATAATATAATGTTGGAATTCACTAAATGGTTGTTTGTTTTTATTTCCTTTTTTCATTTGGTTGTTGTTGGGGTTCTTTTTTTATATAGGTGTTCAAGCATTTGAAGCATCAGAGGTAAATTGGGCTTCACTGGTACTGATAAAGCCCTGTGGCATTTTGTGCTGAAGTATGGAAATAGAATTAGTGGAATTTAAAATTGATGATTTCCAATCTATCCTCATCTATCATTGGTTTTGGAGGGTGGGGGTGACATCATACATCATGTAATCTGCAGTCTCTGGTGATATGTAAACACAGAGACTTGATATCCAGTGTGATTGGATAAAGGAGCTGCCAAGTTAAAACTTCCTGTTGTTGTGAGTCTTAAAATGAGAAAGCACTGTTGTGTAGTTAACCCAAACCTTTTGGGGTTTAGAAGGGTTATACCAGTTTCTTTTTTTTTACAACTGTTAAACACGGTTAACATTTTCAGCATATTTTTACTTCTTCAACTACATCTTGAAACGTTTTGTAATTTAATATTTCTTAAATATGTCTTTACAGAATGCTTCAATCAAACTAACACATTTTATTATAGGTGGTTTTGACACAGTCAAAAGGCCTGTAGCAGTTGGTGTGGTTATGCTGATAACCTATTTATTAGCTGTTTTTGCAAGTTCGGTCAATATCATCTTCATTGTTTCTGACAAGCAGTTACATAAACCAATGTATCTTCTGATTTGCAATCTTGCTGTTGTTGACCTACTTTATACCTCTAGTGCCACTCCAACAATGATCGGGGTTCTACTTGCTGGTGTTAATACCATATCATATGTGGAGTGTATAATTCAAATGTATGTTTACCAGGTGGGAGCAACAATGGAGATGTTGTCTTTAACAATTATGGCATTTGATCGGTTAATTGCTATAATCTATCCTCTTCAGTATCATAGTTATTTAACAATTACACGTACACTAGTATTTACAAACATTCTGTGGATTGTTGCCTGTAGTTTGGTGCTTTTTACACTTGTAACAGCTACACCGCTCCCTCACTGCAATTCAAGGCTTAGGTACACTTTCTGTGACTATGCTGCAGTTATGCGAACCACTTGTGTTAACCCAGAGAAATACTTCAACCAAACTGCCATTATATCATTTTTTGTGTCATTTTTCACATTCACTTTCATTTGTCTTTCATATTGTGGGATCTTATTTTTTGTGAAAAAAATATCAAATAATGACAAAAAGAAAATGGGAAGCACTCTTGTGAGTCACCTGATTTGTGTAATATGTTTATACTGTCCCCAGTTTATCCTTGTTATCTTGACCAGATTTGGTGTGGTGTTAACTCTTGAAGAACGCCAGGGTTCGTTAATTGGCACCATCCTCGGCCCATCTCTTGTAAATCCTTTTGTGTATTGTCTCAGGACAAAGGAAATTAAAAGTAAGATTATTAAGATATTCAGGAAGGTTATCACAGCTGGTTAGAGCCTTGTGAACTGTGAGGTGGTCAACAAGTACAAGTACCTCGGGCTGTGGATGGACAATAAACTGGACTGGTCATGCAACACAGAGCACCTGTATAAAAAAGCCCAAAGCCGACTGTACTTCCTCAGGAGGCTGAGGTCTTTTAACATCTGCAGGAAGCTCCTGAGGATGTTTTACCAGTCGGTGGTTGCTGGAGTACTTTTCTATGCTGTGGTGTGCTGGGGGAGCAGCACAGCAAAGAGGGACTCATCCAGGCTGGAGAAACTGATCAGGAGGGCTAGCTCTGTGGTCGGCATGAAGCTGGACACTCTGGTGACAGTGGCAGAGAAAAGGACATTAAAGAAACTGATGGACATTATGGACAATGCTGGGCATCCTCTGCACACGGCCATAAACAACCAGAAGAGTCTGTTCAGTGACAGGTTGCTTCTCCCCAAGACAAGAACTAACAGACTTAAAAACTCCTTTGTCCCACACGCCATCAGACTGTTTAACTCCTCTCTGGAGGGGAGAGGGAGGGGAAACAGGAGGACAAAGGAGGGGGGAACAACTAAGCTGTAGTGCCTCTGCACCTCACTGTACAATACCTTGTGCAATACTTTTTGTAAATAGTCAACAGTGCAATAGACTCAATACTTGAAATGTGCAATTCACTTGTATTTTTATTTTTTATTCCTATTTATTCTATTTATCCCCTTTGGATATTTTATTTATATTTGTCTCTGTATTTATATATATGTGTGTGTGTGTGTGTGTGTGTGTGTGTGTGTGTGTGTGTGTGTGTGTGTGTGTGTCTATATATATAACAGTTCTGTAACTGTAACTTTGGTCGTTGCTGTGCTTTTTTTGGAAGTCGAATTTCCCAGAGGAACCCACCCGAGGGATTAATAAAGTTCTATCTTATCTTATCTTATCTTATCTTACTTGTAAAATAATGGGCACAAATACCTTACAAAACTGAATTGCATTGAAATATTAAAATATTCATATATGGACTTTCTAAATCTTGTTTGGTGATTTGTGAAATTTTGAACCCTATTTAGGTGAGAAGTCACATTTAATGCAAAAATGTTGAAGATAATTTTCTTACACAGTTAAATTCTGAAACACAAAATGTTCCAATTCACTCTGGGACTTTCTGAGTTTTTATTAAAATTCAGAGACCACAAGTTTACAATTTAATTACTGAACTAACATCTTCTCTCATTGATTCTTTGACAGTTTCTTTAGTGATTATTTATAGTTTTTGTGAGCAATACTGTGTAACAATAACAATTAAGTAATTGCTTTATTTTGAAACAAAATAACAAAATTAATGTTTTAATGTTGTCTGAGCAGACTTTTATGACCCTAAGAATATTTATTTCCTTTGTGAAAACAGTTAAGCTTGTCATTAAAAAATTAAGTAACTGCTAAGAAGTCAAAGGTCACGTCAAGAGAGTAAGAGGATCTTTTTGTTGAATCAACTACTAAAATAGCAAACTTCAGATGGGAAAGGAACGGACCGTGAAAAGAAAGATGTCTAAATCTAAAAATTAGATTTTTTTCTATAAACTAAAAACATTTTCATCTTATATATGAGAAGTTTTTTGGGCTACAACCCACATACTGAAGTGTGCTGCTAACTCACAAATGGATATATTATATGAAATATTAGTGCTGACTGTATTTGCCAGTTAACACTTTGAAACATTCTCATTAAGCTGCAACCTGAATGTGTCCTACGCTGTGACAAGAAATGTTTTGCAGGGCAAATACTTTCCATGACATTATCATTATAATTATTACTAACACAAGAAGAGTGATAAATGCATCTCCCCTGACCTGATATTTCTTTTTCAAAGATATTTTACAATTTGAAGCATATTTTTTGGTTTTTTTATGCATGTCATACTATAGGACATTCAATAAAAAAAGATGATGATGATAATAGAAAAACTTAAGAAATCTTTTTTTTATTATTCACCTCCAGCCATATGCAGTTAGTATTTTTTTTTTGGGAGTCCAGGCCATCTGGTGCAGAGCTCCATCACTCTCCTTATTGCTCAAATAGTCCTTATACAGCCTGGAGGTGTGTTTGGGGTCACTGTCCTGTTGAAAAATAAATGATGGTCCAACTAAATGCAAACCAGATAGGAAGGCATGTGACCAATGTTCCCTCTAATTTCTCATATGTCTGAGCGAACACACAAACTCCCTGAGCGGTCCCTTGGACCACTGTGAGCAACAGCAGACGTGTGCACTGTGGTCACGCCAGCATCGAATCCATCCAAGTTATATGGTTTATTAAAATAATCAAATTACAGCATTTACATTTATGTTAGACTACTTATAATTTATTTTATGTATTTTATGACTACTGTTCCTTTTATTAATTTTGTTTTTTGTAAGGTGACCTTGGGTTTCTGAAAGGCGCCCTCAAATAAAATGCATTATTATTATTATTATTATTATTATTATTATTATTATTATTATTATTATTATTATTAATTAACTGCTTTAGCCCACTTACAATGAAAATTTAAAAAAAAAATCTTGTTCATGACCTGTGTAGTATGTTAACACTATTGGAAGTAAAAATAACTTGAACTCCAATTTTGAAAACAAAACTTTCTTTCTTTCTTTTTTTAAATTTTTTTTACATAAAGCTCATAAAGATTGGGCAATTAATTATATAGTTACTTCTTCAAAAAAGTAACTGAGTTGTGCAAACAACAATGTTTTTTTGCAGCTGTTTACCTAAAAAATGCAGCCAAGGCATTTTTTTTAAAAATAAACATTTCAAACTATTTGCAGAACAATCAGGTGTTCTGAATCAGATTTGATGCCACACAAATTATTTGTGCCACTCCAAAAAAAAATTTCTGTCCACTATGAGATAAAGGAGAACAACAGCCTGATACCTACAGGCCTGACAACAGGAGATGTATCACTCCTGTAACACCTGTAACATTCAGCAGTCGCCTCATTGTTCTGATACACACAACAAAACTATTGACTACAATACACACTAACTACACAAGATTTGCGCTAAACGTCGCAAATCTCTCATATCTCAAAACACTACCGTCACTCCTAAAATTTCCCCCTTCCTAAACAACCAAATGCCATGTTGCATATCAGTTTTTGATTGGTCGACATGGTACATTTTTCAACCAATAGGAACGGGCAGGGTTTTTTTGGTTTTGGTTTTGGTTTTGCTCACAGGCGGAGAGTGCTTTCAAGCGTTTTCTTTATAAAATGGCCTTTTTACCATTTCTTCCCGCAGTAAATATAAACAATGATAGTATTCAGGAAGAAAACCAAACATTGCATATATTTTTATCATAACTCTGGTTTTACGTGGCCTATCAACCCAATTTAAAAACTGGTATAAAGTCCACACTTTTTCCATCAATTGTTCTGTCTGTCCTGCTCACATCTCCAATGTTGTCATTAACGTGGCTTCACTCCACATCAGCCACGCCGCTTTGCTAGCTAAAACACCGATGTCGGCACATAAGGACGCTGTCATAGCCTGTCAACCACGTTGGTTAGCTGTGAATGTGAATTGCATCATTGGATGGACTATGGGATAAGGTGGCATCGTTCTAATCCCATACAGGGGCAGCCAGACACTTACTAACACTGCAAAACAGAATTTTTAAAGTTTTAATTTTAATTTCAATTCAGGTTAGATTTTTTTTTTTTATTGTGCGCAACGCAGATTTTCTGTGCGCAGAGACCTTGCCAGCAGTGCGCAATTGCTCACGTGCGCAGCTTAGAGGGAACATTGCATGTGACTACAGGATGCAGTGGTGTCCCTGCTTGTTCGGTGTGCATATTTCTCCTATATTGGCTTCCTTTCACGGACTCCCTATTAAATCCAGAATTTAACTTCTATTCTAATCCTCTTCTAATCCTATTCCTCACATACAAGGTATTAAATAATCAGTCCCCATCTTATCTTGATGACCTTATATAGTACCATATCACCCCATTAGAGCACTTCACTCTGGCACTGCAGGCTTACTTGTTGTTCTAGAGTATTTAAAAGTAGAATGGGAGGTAGAGCCTTCAGTTTCCAGGCCCCTCTTCTATGGAACCAGCTTCCAGTTTGTTTTTGGGAAACAGACATTATCTCTACTGTTAAAATGATGTTTTTCCTTCCCACTGTCACCAAAGTGCTTGCTCATAGATTTACCCCGTGGGCTGTATCAGCGTGTGAAGGGCCTGGGAGATGACCGCTTGTCCTTGCAGCATGGAGTTCAAGCAGGAGCTCCCCCAATTCTCTCAAATGCTAGTTGTCTCTCTTTGCCAATTTAGGAAAGTCCTTTATTTTCTCTAAAAGACCATGTTCAATGACTCCTGGTACACCAAAATACTCCTCGGGTTTCTGCTACACCATCTGAAGCCCTGGAGTATTATTGTTTACGTATGCAGCCCTGAATCTCTTGGCCTGTGCAGCTGATTGTGGCCCTAGCCATTTGGAAAGCAAGTCTAGCTCTTCTTGAGGCATTACTTCAAAATCTTGAATTGCACTTAGAAAGGAAGCCTTCCAAGCCCAGTAGTTTTCTGGTCAATCATCAAATGCCAGAGCTGATCATCTCCTTTCATTTCAGATATTTTGTTAGATCAGAAGTGTCAGGATGACTACCCCTTACTGGTGTGGGTGTCCATACCTTGGACTGAGGATGGTGAAATGGATCAATATTTGCTGGCTGTCCTCCATAGCTCCAGTTGCAAAACTCTCTCTTTGAGCTCAAAGCATAGGAAACTGGCAAAGGTATGAACTCTTGGTTGTTGTTTATACTGGCCTGACAGATACTTGGTTCTTTGCAAGCTTTTGGTGTTGCATTGATGGTCGTGGCTGACTGTGGCACCAGAGACGATGGGAGAACTGGACAATTAACTCGTGGAGTCTGCAGATCGTCTCTGAATTCTAATTGTTGCCGCATACTCTTGCACTCGTTCTATGGGGCTGTATTGCTGCATGTTGTCTTGCTGGGGCTGTTGTGGATGCTCACTTTCTTGCTTAGATGCTTCCCAAGCTTGAGCGTCAGCAAGTGCTGCTGCAGCTGCTTTCTGTGATTTGAGTATATGTAGCTCTGCATCCATATCTGCTTTCTTTTTAAGCTGTTTTGCCTGTTGTTTTAGGATGTTAGCTTCCTGCTTGGTAAATTAGACCTGGGTACGGGCAGCTTCTGCTTTTACGAGAATTATGCTTTTTTTTTTTTGTTTGCTATTCTGTCCTCCGTGTACATTGATGTCCAGTTTGGCAGCTAGATACACCGTTCTTTGAAAGGACAGCCAAACACTTCCAGCTGTCACTGCAGGGTTTCCCTATGTCACAATACGGCTGTGTGCAGGCAAGAGTAGGACTCAAATGCAAACTCGCAGAGACAAAAAGTAAATTAAAAAAACACAGCTTTATTGCTGGAGTGGAAGGGAAACAAAGAATGAAACTAAACTGAGAAAACCAATACTAAATCATACATGGAAACACAGGGAGACTAACACAGCTATGATGGAGGACGCAACACTGACAAAGAGAAACAAAGGGCTTAAATACACAGAGGGATAACGAGGGGGAAGGCACAGTAGACACAACATGAACATAACAACGCCACAGGGGAAGAGTAAAACAAAATGCAGGAACACAGGACCTCTTTCAAAATAAAATGGGAAATATAATGAAACGCAAACATGACAACATAAGAAACACAGACATGAAACACAAGAGGACAAGGGAGACTTAACAGGGGTTGGATACACAAGGGGAATTTAATAAACAAATGAACTTAGACAACCTAATGAACAAAATAAACTCAAACTTAAAACGCTGGGTCAAGTTCAACATTGCAAGTGACCAATCACATTGTTGTGACGTTATTCCTTTGCGCGCCAAGCCATTCGTGCATTTATGAAATTCCAATGTTGCAAGGACAATATCAATTCTGCTTACTGTTTATTAAAGGGTTACGGTTAGGGTTAGGGTCAGGGTCCGTTGATCGGCGGACAGAGGCGGTTTCACGCAGCTTAAGTACAGTTTTGTGTTTTACGCCGGTTTTTCCCGAAGTCGCAAAAGTATGACGTCACAACACTCTGATTGGTCACTTGCAATGTTGATCCTGGAACAACATTTAGTATGATGATCTGGGAACAACACCAACACGAGGATATCAGATCAACCTTAGATAAAAGCCTCAGTTTGAAGAAAGACCGCTGTAGACTGAGCTAATTTGTTTTTTAAAGGTGAAATTGCTGTCAAATATAACCCCCAAATTTTTGGCATGTGATTTGACAAAAGGCTCAAGACTGTGCAGGTTAAAATTAGAAGTGTTGGGATTGCCGCTTGGTCCTAAAATTATCACTTTGGTTTTGTTCTCATTGAAGTTAAGGAAATTAGAGGCCATCCAGGATTTAACTTCACCGAGACACTCAAGTAAGGGTTCTAGTGAGGCAGGACTGTTTCCCTTCAATTGAAGATAGATCTGAGTATCATCAGCATATGAATGAAAACAAATGTGATATTTTCTAAAAATTAGACCTAAAGGCAGCATATAAATGGAGAACAATATTGGCCCCAGTATAGATCCCTGGGGAACACCACAAGTAAGGGGAGCTGAGGAAGAGATAAAATCGCCAAAGCTCACAGAGAAGGTCCTGTCAGACAGGTATGACCTGAACCACTCTAATGGGGTGCCCTTTACGCCACAATGCTCCAACCGTGAGATTAAAATGCTGTGGTCAACAGTATCGAAGGCAGCGGTCAGATCTAAAAGCAGAAGCACAGCTGAGTCACCTGAGTCAGTGGCTAATAAAAGATCATTAAGAACTTGTGCAGTTTCTGTGCTATGAAGAGTTTTAAAACCAGACTGAAACCTCTCAAGAATATTGTGTCCATTTAGAAAAGATTGCAGCTGAACAAACACAATCTTTTCCAAAATTTTCGACAGGAAGGGTAGCTTTGAAATAGGCCTGAAGTTAGTGAGGACAGAGGAGTCAAGATTAGGTTTTTTAAGTTGTACACAACAGCATGTTTAAGACATGCTGGCACAACACCTGAGCTAAGGCTGCTATTAAAAATAGCTAAAATGTCAGAACTGACAACCTTAAAAATCTTTTTTAGAAGATGTGTTGGAATAATGTCATTTGGACACGATGATGTCTTTGTGCCACTACATACTTCCTCCACCTGATCAAGACACACAGGCTCAAACTGATCAAAAACAGCAGAGCAGGTGAATATTTTAGACACGTCATGTGAAGGCAGGGTGATCATAGATCGAAGCTGTTTTATCTTATTGATAAAAAACTGCAAGAACCTTTCACAGGTGTCTGAGGAACTATTAATACAAGAAGCTGGGGAAATATTCAGGGCAGAGTCAATAATTGAAAAAAGAACCCGAGAATTATTGGAGCTATTCTCAATAACATTAGAAAGAAACCTTGACTTTTCTGCTTTAACAATGTCCTGATACCTGTACAGACCGTCTCTCAACATGAGAAAGGACACCTGCAGCCCATCTTTTTTCCACTTACGTTCAGCCTTCCTGCACTCTCGTCTGGCTGAACGAGTGGCCTTATTTATCCATGGGTCTGGTCGTGGTTTCGAGTTTATAGTTTTAAAAGGAGTGACCTCATCAAGGACAGTTTTGCATTTATCATAGAAATTAACTGTCATTTCCTCGGTACCAAAGCCAAGGGGAGATCTTAAAACTTTTTTAAAAGCAATAGAAAATTGTTCTGTTGTAGATGGGTTAAAAACACGACAACGACGTGTTGAAATAAGAGGTGTAAAATGGCGGAGAGATAAAAGTATGTCAAACACAATAGGGCAGTGATCAGAAAAAACAGCATCACATATTTCCATGTTTAGGACCGGTAACCCTAGAGACAGCACAAGATCCAATGTATGACCCTGTTTCTGGGATGGCCCAGACACAAGTTGAGCAAGACTGAAGGAGTCTATCAAGCTTAAAAAGTCTCTGGCCAGCGAATTGGAGGGACAACACACATGAATATTAAAATCTCCAACGATTAAGATTCGATCGTAGCTTGGCACAGTTCCAGCTAAGAAGTTTGAAAAGTCTTGGGTAAAATCCTTGTGGTATTTTGGAGGTCTGTATACAGCTGCAACGAGTGTCGGGCGGGGATGCCCCAATTCAAATGCCAGAAGTTCAAAACTAGAATATGAGTCAGTTAAGAGTTGTTTGCAAGAGAGCTTCTTCCTAAAAACAGCTGCCACTCCACCACCACACCCAGTCATCCTCGGTACATTAAGATACTCACAGTCATGCGGTAAAAGTTCAGTAAAACAACTGGACTCACCGACTCTCTGCCAAGTTTCCTTAAGAATAAAAGTTTTATTTGCTAGCGATCGTGCATTAACAAGACTTAATCTCAGTGGTACAGGTGGCTCAGCGGCCGATGTGGGTGCCCGACCTATCGGCCGTAGATTCTGAGGGTTTACTCCACCTGAGCGAAGACGGGGGGGATGCTGGCGCGGGGTTATTGTCGTAAGCCCGACAACAGGTGTCAGGCAGGTGTAAGCCGTGTCCAGAGAGTGCCAGTAGTTGACGCGGTCAAATCCAGTCGGGATAGGGTGAGGTATTTTTCGAAATCATGTCCAGGTAGCCTTCATTCTCACCAATAAGCCACTGCATTTCCCACGGCGTCTACGGCGCCCTCTCAGTTGAGGTAGCGCCGGAACGCAACGGAGACAAGCTGGAACTCCTGACAGGAGTGGTGGGGAGAAGGTTCCCTGATATCCACGATTGCAATAAAGAGTTTTAAACTGAGAGGATCTTATAGCCAGCAGCATTTGACGATCATATACAAGCAGAGAGTTAGCATGTTTTAAAACAAGGCAAGGCAAGGCAAGGCAAGTTTATTTGTATAGCACAATTCAACAACAAGGTGATTCAAAGTGCTTTACAGAGACATTAGAAACAAGAACAAATAAAAAGCATGATTTAAAATTGATTAAAACAAGCAAATAAACTAACTAACTAATTAACAAACAAACAAACAAACAACAGTATATAAAATCAAAACAGATAAAATCAGAACAGTAGATAAAATCAGTAGTTAAATGTAAGTTTTGAAATTTAAGCTTAAAGTGTGGATTTGGTGCTTTATTCAAATGCAGCTGAGAACAGGTGAGTCTTCAACCTGGATTTAAATAAACTGAGTGTTTCAGCTGATCTGAGGCTTTCTGGGAGTTTGTTCCAGATATAAGGAGCATAAAAGCTGAATGCAGCTTCTCCGTGTCTGGTTCTGACTCTGGGAACTGATAAAAGACCGGATCCAGATGACCTGAGGGATCTGGATGGTTCATACTGGGTCAGGAGGTCATTGATGTATTTTGGTCCTAAACCATTCAGAGCTTTATAGGCCAGCATCAGAACTTTAAAGTCTATCCTCTGACGGACAGGCAGCCAGTGTAAGGACCTCAGAGCTGGACTGATGTGGTCCACTTTTTTGGTCTTAGTGAGGACTCGAGCAGCAGAGTTCTGAATGAGCTGTAGTTGTCTGACTGATATTTTAGGTAGACCTGTAAAGATGCTGTTACAGTAATCAAGCCTACTAAAGATGAATGCATGGACTAGTTTTTCCAGGTCCTGTTGAGACATCAGATCTTTTATCCTTGATATATTCTTGAGGTGATAGTAAGCTGACTTTGTTATTGTCTTAATGTGTTTTTCTAAGTTTAGGTCTGCATCCATCACTACACCCAAATTTCTCGCCTGGTTTGTGGTTTTTAGATGTATAGATTGAAGTTCTCTGGTGACCTGTAATCGTTTTTCTTTGGCGCCAAAGACTATTACCTCAGTTTTGTTTTTGTTTAGCTGGAGAAAATTGTGGCACAACCAGTCATTGATTTCCTCAATGCATTTACCAAGAGCCTGTACAGGGCCTCGGTCTCCTGGTGACATTGTGATATATATTTGTGTGTCATCTGCATAGCTGTGATAGTTTATTTTGTTGTTGTTTATAATCTGTGCCAGTGGGAGCATGTAGATGTTAAACAGAAGGGGTCCCAAGATGGAACCTTGGGGAACTCCACATGTGATACTTGTCTGCTCGGATGTGAAGTTACCTATTGATACAAAGTATTTCCTGTTTTCTACGTATGTTTTGAACCAGTTTAGTACAGTTCCTGAAAGACCTGTCCAGTTCTCCAGTCGTTTGAGTAATATGTTGTGGTCAACTGTATCAAATGCTGCACTGAGATCCAGTAAAACTAAGACTGACATTTTTCCACTGTCTGTATTCAGACATATGTCATTGAACACTTTGGTCAGAGCGGTTTCAGTGCTGTGATTCTGTCTAAAACCTGACTGGAAGGCATCGTAGCAATTATTCTGTTTTAAGAAGTAACTGAGCTGTTGAGAAACTGCTTTTTCATTACTTAAAAATGGGAGATTTGAGATCGGCCTGTAGTTGTTCATTTGTGTCTTGTCAAGATTGTCCTTTTTCAGTATAGGTTTGATTACAGCAGTTTTTAGTGATTCTGGAAACACACCTGATATTAAAGAAAAGTTGACGATCTGTAACAGGTCTGACTCTAGAGTCTTTGAGACCTTTTTGAAAAAACTTGTTGGCAGGACATCTAAACAGCAGGAGGAGTTCAGTTGACCTAAGATGTCCTCCAGGTCTTTGCTGTTAATAGGTTGAAACTGTTTCATGGTGTTTAAACTGTTTTTTGGTGGACACAGTACATATCCTGGATCTGCTGTTGATGTACCAATTGCTTGTCTAATTTTTTGGATTTTTTCAGTGAAGAATTTGGCAAAGTCATTGCAGGCCATGGTCGAATGAAGTTCAGCTGCCACTGACACAGGGGGGTTTGTTAGCCTGTCAACTGTAGAAAATAAGACCCGAGCATTATGGCTGTTTTTAGTGATGATGTCAGAGAAGTAGGACCTCCTTGCATTCCTCAGTTGTAAATTATAATTGTGAAGTTTCTCTTTATAAATGTCATAATGAACCTGGAGGTTTGTTTTTCTCCATCTGCGCTCAGCTTTCCTACACTCTCTTTTTTCATTTTTCACCAGTGTGGAGTTTCTCCATGGAGACTTTTTCCTTCCAGAGATAACCTTCACCTTAATGGGAGCAATAGTGTCCATTACATTTAACATGTTAGCATTGAAGCTATTGACGAGCTCATTGACTGACCCTCTGGGCAGGTCAGGTGTTAATGGGAAGACCTGGTTAAAAATTGCACTACTGTGTTCAGTTATACACCGTTTTGTGATCACTGTTGTTGATATATTTGTGTGGGCTGAGATTTTACTTTCAAAGAAAACACAGTAATGATCAGACAGGCCCACATCAGACACAGTAACCTTTGAAATGCTCAGGCCTTTGGAGATCAGTAGGTCAGTAGTGAAAATAAAACACTAGTACAAACAGAATCAGACGGCAAGCCGTACACACTGGCGCCATCTTTTTTTTTTTTTTTTTTCCAGGTCTGATATATAATTTTTATTCGTTTATCAAGAATAGCATAAAACAACACAACCAAACAGAGAAGAAGAAGAAAAAAAAAAACACCCCAAAAAAACCCCACATCCACACAGACAAACAAAAAAACATATTTTCACTCAATTACCCACAGATATAGAAAGAGAAAAAGATAAACTCCAAGAATGAATTGTCCTTTACACTTGCTTCCTATTTAACTGAGAACATCTTAATCGCAACCACCCCCCCTCAACAGTTGGGACAAATCATTTGGCAAATAAGAAAGCAAAGGGGACCAAACATTGAGAAAGAGACCCTCATTTCCTCCTAAAATAGCAGCAGTTCTTTCGTGAGGAATAACTTTAAATAATTCTCTGTACCACAACGTACCACAGAGGGAGGTTTATCCTTAACCCAATTAATGGGAATACATTTCCTAGCTACCAGCAATAGTTTGTGACATAATTTGCGCTGCAAGTGATTCAATGTTAATTCTTTTGAGGGTAGGCCAAGAAGAAAGTACCCGGGGTCCCTTTGAATCAGGTTGTTAAAAATATTACTTAGTTCTTGAGATATGAAGCTCCAAAATCTTTTGATTAATTTACATTCCCAAAAGTAATGAAAAAAAGTGCCAGTTTCTTTTTGACATTTACTACAAAGATGGGAAATATGAGGTACAATCTTATGCAAGACATTAGGAGCTATATAAAGGCGATGTATGATTTTGTATTGGGTTTCTCACAAGCGGTTACAAGTAAAAGTGGAACTACTCATGTTAATGGCTCCTTTCCACTCCTCTTCGGTATATTGATTATTAAGATCTCTCTCCCATTTATAAATAGCGCTCAGTGTGTTGCTACTAAGAGTATATAGGAGAGAGTAAAAAGCTGAGATAAAATGAGTTCTGTCTTTTCGCTTAATAAGAAATGTCTCAATATCATCATATATAACTATTTCTGAAGACTGTGGAATTCTAGAATGAACGAAGTTACAAACCTGGAGAAAGCCAAAAAAGTGGTCTCTAGGAATATTAAAATTTGACTGCAATTGCTCAAAGTTCATCAGTGTGTTGTTTTGATACAAATCGCCAATTACCCTTAATCCCTTTTTGTGCCACTTATCGAACATGCTACAAGACATTCCTGGAACAAAATCTTTGTTTCTCAGTAAAGGAGTCAAGAATGAAGTGCAATCTTCTCTACCCAACCTTTTACGCATTTCCCCCCAGACCCTTATTGTATTATAAATGATTGGGTTATTCTTAATCCCCATTTTTAATATTGTTTTTTTTTGTCACAGACAGCTAAGCTCCAAAGGGAATAAGGTAAAGTGGACCAAGAGTCTAGGTGAGAGTGAGAATTTAGATAAGCATGTAGCCACTCTCATAAGATACGGCTATGACATGCCCAATTATAAAAAATTAAATTTGGTAAGCCTAAGCCTCCCCTATCTATAGGCAATTGTAGAGTTCCAATCCTTAATCTAGGTTTCTTGCCACGCCAGATAAATTTTGAAAAGGCTTTTTCTATATCACAAGAAACTTTCTGAGTGATCAATAAAGGTAGCATTTGTAGGGGATATAATAAACGCGGGAGAATACTCATTTTGATTAAATTCACACGCCCCATAAGAGAAAGCGGCAGTTTTTGCCATCTATCTAAATCTTTTTTAATTTTTATTATAACGGGTGATAAATTCAGTTTCCATAAATCTTTAAGAACTGGTGGAATGTTTAGCCCAAGGTATGAAAAGCCGCTGGGGGACCATTGAAAGGGATTAGAGATATCTGGCAAAGAGTTAATCTGATCACCCAGCGGCATAACTTCTGATTTCCCAAAATTAATTCTGTAACCAGAGAATGAGCTGAACTCATGTATGGTAGACATAATAGCTGGTATTGATTGTTCTGGTTTTGATAAGAACAGCAGAATATCGTCAGCGTACAATGATATCTTATGATTTGTTCCACCCACTGTTATACCATGCAAATGGTAAAACAGTGGAAATTTGTAGATAGTTTTAATCCATGCAATAAAACCCTCGCCTAAGCCAAATCTCTCTAATACATTAAATAGATATGTCCACTCGATTCTGTCAAATGCTTTTTCGGCATCTAAAGATATAACATAGGCTTTATGATTTGTCAGATTCGAGTATTGTATAATATTTAATAGTCGTCTAATATTTGTAGATGAGAAACGATTTTGGATAAAGCCTGTTTGATCAGGGTTTATGAGCAGTGGGAGAATGCCCTCAAGCCTCCTTACTAATAGCTTGGAGAGTAATTTAGCATCGACATTGATGAGACTGATCGGTCTGTATGATTCACACCTATCTGGAGATTTATTTTTCTTTAGAATTAACAAAATATTAGCCTGTCTGAGTGTTGGGGGCAATTGTTCATTCTTAAAAGAGTCTAAAAACATATCAGTCAATGGTCCTACAAGAAGGTGACTTAGTTTTTTATAAAACTCTGGGCAGAAACCATCAGGCCCTGGTGCTTTTCCTCCTTTAAGGGAGTTAATAGCAAGGCGCACTTCCTCCTCTGTCACAGGGTTATTTAACTCTTTTCTGTGACTTTCTGATAACGATACAACAGGCACCTTCTCTAGAAATTCCCGCATCTTCCCATCTGTATTACTACACTCTGATGAGTATAAGTGTATATAAAACTGCTTCATAATTCGATTAATATCCATTGTTTTATAATGCTTAACATGTTTATTATCAAACAGTGATTGTATAAAGTTTGTATCTGTCCTGCCTTGTCCTCTTTTAAAAAACAGTTAAAAACTCTTCTGTTCAAACAAGCCTTTTGTTGATCTACTTATTTTATTTTATTTTTTTTACATTATTTACATTTGATCTTTTACATTGTATATAATGTCTATTGATTTTATTGTTTATTTTAATATTTTAATATTTGTGTACAGCGCTTTGTGATTGCCTGTCTGCGAAAAGCGCTTAATAAATAAAGTTTACTTTACTTACTTACTTTTGCTATTTTTGCTAAGAGACGGCCAGGTTTATTCCCAGATTCATATAATTTATGCTTAGCAAAGAAAATTGCTGCCTTTGCTCTTTCAGTCAGTAATTGATTTAAAGCTAAGAGGGCTGCTTCTAACTTCTTAAGTATAGTTTTGGACCTGGAGATTTTAAACTGCACTTCTAGTTTTTGTATTATGTGCTCTAAATCGAGTTGTTCTTTCATTGACGCCTTTTTCTGCGCTATAGTGTATGAGATAATACTACCCCTAAGATAGGCTTTAGCAGTTTCCCACAATAAAGATGGGCTTACATCTTCCGTTTTATTAGTGGCCATAAAAACATTCCACTCTTTAGTGATATATTCAATAAATAAGGGGTTACTCAATAAATGAGGATTCATCCTCCATCGGCGGGAATTTGGCTCGAAATAAGGTGGGTGAATATTTATACTTACTACTGAATGATCAGATAATGGACAAGACCTTATTGAGCACTCTTCCATCCTATCCAACACCGTCCTGGATGACAGGAGCAAATCTATTCTTGAGAAGCTCTGTGGGGTGAGCTACTCGCCAGGAATCAAAAATTTCTAGATCAGAACAGAACTCTTTCAATCTAATGCTTCTTGGCGACAATTCACTCCCTGGTGGAGATTTATCAACCCTAGGATCAGGAACACAATTAAATCACCTCCCAACACCAAATATGGGGAAGCTATGGCTGAAACATGGGTTAAGAGATTGGGAAAAAAAGAGACATCTTCTGAATTTGGACCATAAACACATCCTATAGAAACAGATTCTCTAAATAAGAAACCAGATATAAGAATGTAGCGTCCTTCCTTATCTTTTATGACTTTTTCTATGGATAAGGATGGCTACTCCTCTGCTTTTTGTGTTATATGATGAGTAAAAAACTTGGCCAACCCAATTTCTTTTTAGTTTTGAGTGTTCCAAATCATTTAAATGAGTTTCTGAAAGTAAAGCAATTTGTGTTTTTTCCTTTTTCAAGAATGAAAGAAGTTTTTGTCTTTTAACAACATTATTCAGCCCTTTAACATTTAAAGAAATTATTTTAAGGTCAGTCATATCAGCTCAATCTCTTTTGTTATAGTTTCTTTCCCCCCTCTATTATAACATGATGTGTGGGAAACCATTTCTCGGAGTGCGCTACTGCAATTAAGCAAACAGATGTTTCCATAGGAAGAAATGTGGGTAATTTTAGATACATTATATAGACAAAAACATGAAAAAAATAAATTAAAAATAAATAAACAACAAAAACAATAACCACGCATATTAATGATAAAAAAAAGGAAAAAAACAACCCCTAAAATCCCCCTTCCCTCCCCCCACAAAAACGATCCTACGATCCATCAAAAAAGAAAACTTGGTCTCGTGAAACCGAGCAAAAGTCACTGACAGAGAGGCAAAAAGGAAAAGAAAAAGAAACAAAACTTCCTCTCCAAACTCCCGCATGCCACCGAGAGAACCAGCCAACCTCATTTATATTTCTGAGTTAAACATGTTTTACTTTATAAAGTTTGTAAGAAAAAACAAATAAGAAGGGACGGGACAGTTAAATAATTCCTTAATAAGTGTACAACTTCCAGTTCCAATATACCTTAACATGGACTGGGTATCCTTAAATTAAGAGTATGACTAATATTTAAGTGCCGTAATAGAACTAATCATATTCAATCAATTGCTGTCGGTGTTCAATTTAACTCAAATTGTTCAAAAAAGCAAGAGCATCTTCAGATTTACGGAAGGAGTAATTGTTCCCTCCGTGAGAAAAGTTAAGTGTAGCAGGATAGCGCATATAAAAGTGCATATTTTTCTGGATACGTTTTTGGCACATTCCGTTGAACGCACGTCGCATCTCTTTTACTCCTGTTGCCAAATCTTGTCGAATATGAATGATCTGTCCATCATAAGTCAGGGGGCCATTATCTTTAGCTGCAGTGAGGATCCTAATCTTGTCTACCGGATTATGCACCTTAATAATCATTGCACGAGGGTGATTAGGTCTTGATAATCCAATGGACCGATGGGCTCTGTCAATTTTGATTTTCCCCTGTTTAGTTTGAATACTCAACAAAGTCGGTATCCAGCCTTCGAGGAATTTCACCGGTTCACGACCTTCAGTGCCTTCCTTTAAGTTCAGAGTTACAATGTTGTCTCTTCGGCTCCGGCCCTCCAAGTCTAGACATTTTTCCATAAGAGTATTCACTTTAGTCTCCATATCAGCCAGTCTAGTTTCCATACCTGACAGCGAGTCTTCTGCAGTTGAAATGCGATTCTCCGTGTCAGAGATCCGTTGAGAATTTAATTCCAGTTGTGCTGATATACTTTTTGATAATGAGAGCTCGTTGAATTTATTCTCCATCATAGTAGATATTTTGTCCACGACTGTCTTTGATATTTCCGCAGCGAGCGCGTCGGTGTCCACAGGTGTACTTGGAGTGGTAGCTGTGCTCGTCGACATACCCTCTTTTGCTTCTAATTCTTCAGGAGATTTGTTGGATGCAGATTTTGCAGCTCTTGTAGGAGGCATTTTAACAGACTCTTGTTTAAAGTCTTTATCCCTCAAGGTTGTACAGAACGTATCGATAATAAAGCAGGATATGCTCAGTGGCGGCGGGAGCTCAGGAAGACCTCCACTCAGTCTGACACCATCACGTGACCACACTGGCGCCATCTTGAATTACTGCAAAAAAAAAAAAATTGTGGGCTGGTATCAGTTTAGTCAGAGTCCATTAACTTTTATAATTCTCACTATATAAACTTGAGTACACAAACCCACTTCCTCCCCATAGTAGGGTGGTGGAGCTACTGCACCCCAACAGTAGCCGCACAAGGGTGGTTCTGATGCCTTAGCTTTACATTGGGCTTTGTTATAGAACAACAAGCTATTTACGAGCTAAATACAGTTCTTAAGTAGTGAGATGATATTACATTTCAAGTTTTAGGGTTATCTGCTAAGGTATGCATTTCAGAGTTATATGAGAGAATAAAATCCTTCTGGTAGGGAGTGTGGTGAGGGGAGTCCTTCTGGTTTAAGACTTTGTTTTTCAGAGAATCCAGAGTCATACAAAGCGAGGATGTAACAATATTAAAAAGATCATAGACTTCTTTGCAGTTTTAGGTAGCTGCTCTTTAACAAATTGTGCAATAATGATTGTTTCATGAAGTTGCACATGATCGGTTACACAAGCAACTTTATGACACAATCACACATCAAATGCTTGAGAGTCCTGCACAGTATCTTTGCTATTCCTACAATTCTTCTGGATAGGAGTCTTGGATGTTGTTCCTGGGATCTGCTGGAGCCACTCACCTAGCTTGGAGGTCATTACACAATTGCTCTCTTTACCACTAGGACCACTGTTGCCTTCACCCTCCACATCTTCTCAAGCGCTTCTCTCAGGCTTTGGTACTTCTTGAGTATGACAACAATGAGGACCCGCACACACACGGCATTGCACCTTGCTATGCATTTTTATAGATACAGGCTTTTACACACTCAGCATGAGCAGCATTCCTGTCGTCACAGCACTCTTTCCACTCTCAAGAAATCCATAAAAAGGGAGACATGATTGGATGATGGAGGTCAGGTTGCATTTAACAGCCATTCACTTTTGACCTTTATGTTCTTGCTGCTTTCAAATTACCCAGCCTACCAATGGTACCGCTGAATTGGGACACAGGCACAGTGGCCCTCAGTACATTTTTTGATAGCCATGTCAATGTGGCACAAGTTATTTTCCTTCATAAAATTGTCTCTCCAACTTCTGCGTCTGTAACATTTCCAGCACATAGCAATGCTGTAAAAGTGTTTACTGGCAAAAAGATAAGGGAGGATTCTAATGCAGAAAGCATGTGGAGAAGCAGGTGTGAAGTGAAAGTTACTTAATGTACACAAGATGAAAGACTAACACGATGAATAATCGGGAACTTAAAGTGAGCGTGCCTTCCACACACGCTAAACAACTGTCTCAATTTCTAGCTCTTTTGAGGAAATTACAAAACCAAGGATTAACTCAGAAACTTAAACGATTATCTAAATATTCAGGCATAACCTAGCACATGAACCCTTGACTCAAAATGCAGAATTTCCTAAGCACAATAAACACTAACATCTCTCACCACGGTTAACGTTATGAACACTAATTGTCTGAGCAACACTAAGAGAATGATGCCCTGCGTGTTGCGAGCCAAAACACACTAAAACTAAACAGTCTGAAACAGGAGAAACAACCGAATTTATTGAATACTGCAAGGTGTCCATGAGGCTTGGGCCTGTCATGGACGGGGAAGAGAACACAACACTGGGCATTTTCCAGTGTAGGAACTCTGGGGATGAGAAATATAGGTGAGGGAGCATCACTGTGAAGAGTAGGGGAACAATACTGATTAACGGCTTGTCCAAAATAATAACTAAAGACTTAGTGATGTTCGATTCATGAACGAATCGTTCAATACTCGAGAATCACTTTACTGACTCGTGAATCATGATTCACAAGCCCAACTGACTCACTGACTCATCCCTGTTGCTGTTAGCAAACTAATTCCATTAGTAGAAATATATCTAGCTTATAATTAAAATTGTGGGGGGAAAAACAACAGCCAGTTTCGTAACAAAAGCATTTCTGCTCTGAACTGGAAGAAAAAACCCTGAGTAGAAGCTCACATCAAGAAAATAGCTCCTCGGTTCAGAGTAGCATCGCGCTGCTAACATGCTAACAACACATTTGAGCTACTCACCCCCTCCCTTCCTGTGCTGAATCATAGAGCGAACGAATCACTCACTCACTCACTAACTCCCTCCCTCCTCTGCTGAATCAAAGAGCGAACGAATCACTCACTCACTCACTCACTAACTCCCTCCCTCCTGTGCTGAATCAAAGAGCGAACGAATCACTCAGGACTCACTAACCCCCTCCCTCCTGTGCTGAATCAAAGAGCGAACGAATCACTCAGGACTCGCTCACCCCCTCCCTCCTGTGCTGAATCAAAGAGCGAGCGAACGAATCACTCACTCACTCACTCACTCACCCCCTCCCTCCTGTGCTGAATCATAGAGCGAGCGAACAAATCACTCACTCACCCCCTCCCTCCTGGCTCACAGCTTCTTCTTCTTCTTGGTTGGCAACCAATGTTAAGGCGCATTACCGCCCCCTGGCTCACAGCGCAGTGGACATTTAGATGAAAAAATATATATTTGACACACTTAAGGAAAATACTAATAAAATAAAAATAAACAAAATAAATGTTTATTAAGCAATTTTGATAGGAAATTGCTTAATTTTAGAAATGTTTTTGCTCTTTTTTTTCTCTATAAAATATATATATTTTTTGAATCATTCATCTTAGCAGTGGGATTTACATGAAAAGGGAAACAAATTAAGTTTGAGTGAAAATGTAAAATTTTTGCACTCTCTGGTCAACTGACTCAGTGAATCAAATGACTCAAAAAACCCGATTCACTTTGGCAAGTGACTCATTAACACTCGATTCAGTAAAAAGAATCAAATTTACCATCACTATAAAGACTCAAGTCGAGTCGAGTCGAGTCAAGTCGAGTCGAGTCAACTTTATTTGTCAATTCTGCCACATGTACAGGACATACACAGAATAGAAATTGCGTTACTCTCAAACCCTAGTGAATAGAAAAATGCAAATAAAATAATTAAAAAGTAAAAATTTAAATAAATACAATACAATTTTACGTATAACAAGGTAATGCCACAATCTCTCTTAAGCAGGAGTGGAGGCTAAGCCATGGAGGGGTGGTCCAGATGGCAGTGGAGCAGCTGGGCAGGGAGGCAGTCAGGTGAGCGAGGAGACGGCCGAAACAGTTCAGTATAAAAATTCAAAAGTTCACAGTAAATTGAGTCCGTCTTGATAGTCACTGAGAGCAAAAAGAGAAAAATAAACTGCGCAGTCATTAGATTATGCTTCTTTAACAAATAGCATAAAGGACAACAAAATGGTTCACATACAGAATATTTTCTGGGGTGTAAATCTCCTGGTGGCAATCCTGGTCTCCTCATCTTGTTCTTCACAACACAAACAAATGAGTGATTTTTACTTCAGATGTGTAATGATGTGAGCCCAACTTTATCGTGCCAAAATCTTGACATATCTATATATCCCATACAGAAATAAAAGACAAAAGTATTGTGTCACCAAACACAATAGTTACTTTTCAAGTAATTAATTACTTTTAGAATATTGTAACTCAGTTATTAACTCAGTTACTTTTTTGAAGAAGCAACTTGTAACTATAATTAATAGGGGTGCAACGATACACAAAATTCACGGTTCGGTTCGGTTCGATACTCTGGTGTCACGGTTCGATATTTTTTCGATACAAAAAAATGTTCATGCCTTTTTAATTTCTCATTTATTAAAATTATAAATATAGATTTTAACTCAAAAGTACATTTTTTAAATTTAATGTTGCTGAAACAACAAAATAATAATAATAAAAATAAATCTATCTGAATCGAGAAATCACTCATCTTTGGAAAAGACAGTTTATTACAGAGAAAGGGCTTTTTCCAAAATAAAAGCTATACTATACGCTTCTTCTGGGCTATATTCTCAGCAGCATATTAAACATATCAGGTCCCCATAAGGAGACTCATGTGCTAACGGCTGTCTAAATGACTCGGGTGAAGGGTGTAGCATGTGTGCTTGTTGTTTTTGTCTGCTTCCATTTATCTTTGCACTAGGATGATGTCGGTGTAAATGTGCAGTCATATTCGTTGTGGTCACACTAGTGCTGTCAGAGTTAATCTCGTTAAAATGACATTAACGCCATAACGTGGCAAATCTCCGTTAACAAGTTACCGCGGATCGCCCCGTGCGTGGGGCTGGACGGCATCAACACCTTAACAAGCTAACTGCGCTAACGCACTAGTTCCCATCAATTGAGCAATGCGTGGCACATCCGACATACTGTTTTACTTTTGTCCTTGTGCTGTGCTCAGTGGATCTGCACTCGACAGTGCAGCCTAGGCGGAGTAGTCGAACGCAGATCCACCGAGCGCTCAACACAGACAGCATCGTCAGAAGAAAAGTTGATAAAATAAATAAAAAAATTTGTATTGTTCAATACATATTCGTACCGAACCGAAAGCACTGTATCGAATGGTTCAATATCGATATGAGTATTGTTGCACCCCTAATAATTAATTACTTTTTCAAAGTAATTTGCCCAACACTGGTAATGATGTGGGCCCAACTTTATCAAGCCCAAATCTTGATATATCTATTTATCAAATACAGAAATAAAAGACACAAGTATTGTTTCACCAAACCCTGTGAAGTTCATTAGTGGAGCTAGGTACTAATTATAATTCACTCAAGAGGGGTGAGTATGACACATCTTTCCTATCAGCCCTTTGTAAACAATGAAGTCATTAACCTAATGAGCAAACGTATGAAGTAATACAGTGAAAGTTGTGTCTTGTTTTGTAAGAAAGTTTACTTGGACAAAAGATTAACTCTATTTCTTGGTATATTTTATATATATTTTAAATGAAATGAAATTATCTTTTTATTTACTTAAATTAAAAATACTAACATTATTTCTAAAAAATAAAATATTATGTGATGCATCCACAACACATTTATGCATTTTTACACAAATACCAGTTCAAATGTTAAATTGTGGCTCAGAACCACTTCAAGAGATAGACCAGTTTATTTACAATTGTCAAAAAGTCTTTAAGTGCTGTATGAAAGTGTGTTAGTAAATATGAACATGCTCAGAGTAGAAGAGTGCTATACCAATGCATTTATCTGCTGAATTTACGCATAATAGGCTGCATCTCCTCAGTAAAAAGGCCTGCATATGTTTTTTTTATCAATATGAATTTTGTGCTTAAAAAATGCTCCAAAAATTGTTCTTTTCTTCATAAAGTCTGTCCAAATTATAATATAATGTTGGAATTCACTAAATGGTTGTTTGTTTTTATTTCCTTTTTTCATTTGGTTGTTGTTGGGGTTCTTTTTTTATATAGGTGTTCAAGCATTTGAAGCATCAGAGGTAAATTGGGCTTCACTGGTACTGATAAAGCCCTGTGGCATTTTGTGCTGAAGTATGGAAATAGAATTAGTGGAATTTAAAATTGATGATTTCCAATCTATCCTCATCTATCATTGGTTTTGGAGGGTGGGGGTGACATCATACTAGACTTGTAGTCTGCAGTCCCTGGTGATATGTAAACACAAAGAATTGACATCCAGTGTGATTGGATAAAGGAGCTGCCAAGTTAAAACTTCCTGTTGTTGTGAGACTTAAAATGAGAAAGCACTGTTGTGTAGTTAACCCAAACCTGTTTGGGTTTAGAAGGGTTATACCAGTTTCTTTTTTTACAACTGTTAAACACGGTTAACATTTTCAGCATATTTTTTCAGCATATCTTCAGCTACATCTTGAAATGTTTTGTAATTTAATATTTGTTAAATATGTCTTTACAGAATGCTTCAATCAAACTAACACATTTTATTATAGGTGGTTTTGACACAGTCAAAAGGCCTGTAGCAGTTGGTGTGGTTATGCTGATAATTTATTTACTAGCTGTTTTTGGCAGTTTGGTCAATATCATCTTCATTGTTTCTGACAAGCAGTTACATAAACCAATGTATCTTCTGATTTGCAATCTTGCTGTTGTTGACATACTTTTTACCTCTAGTGCCACTCCAACAATGATCGGGGTTCTACTTGCTGGTGTTAATACCATATCATATGTGGAGTGTATAATTCAAATGTATGTTTACCAGGTGGGAGCAACAATGGAGATGTTGTCTTTAACAATTATGGCATTTGATCGGTTAATTGCTATAATCTATCCTCTTCAGTATCATAGTTATTTAACAATTACACGTACAGTAGTATTTACATACATTCTGTGGATTGTTGCCTGTAGTTTGGTGCTTTTTACACTTGTAACAGCTACACCGCTCCCTCACTGCAATTCAAGGCTTAGGTACAGTTTCTGTGACTATGCTGCAGTTATGCGAACCACTTGTGTTAACCCAGAGAAACACTTCAACCAAACTGCCATTATATCATTTTTTGTGTCATTTTTCACAATCACTTTCATTTGTCTTTCATATTGTGGGATCTTATTTTTTGTGAAAAAAATATCAAATAATGACAAAAAGAAAATGGGAAGCACTCTTGTGAGTCACCTGATTTGTGTATCATGCTTATACTGTCCTCAGTTTGTCATTGTTATCTTGACCAGATTTGGTGTGGTGTTAACTCTCGAAGAACGCCAGGGTTCGTTAATTTGCACCATCCTCGGCCCATCTCTTGTAAATCCTTTTGTGTATTGTCTCAGGACAAAGGAAATTAAAAGTAAGATTATTAAGATATTCAGGAAGGTTAACACAGCTGATTAGAGCCTTGTGAACTATGAATACACTTACGTACTGGACACAAATACCTTACAAAACTGAATTGCATTGAAATATTAAAATATTCATATATGGACTTTCTAAACCTTGTGTGGTGATTTGTGAACTTTTGAACCCTATTTAGGTGAGAAGTCACATTTAATGCAAAAATGTTGAAGATAATTTTCTTACACAGTTAAATTCTGAAACACAAAATGTTCCAATTCACTCTGGGACTTTCTGAGTTTTTATTAAAATCCAGAGACCACAAGTTTACAATTAATTGTAATTAATTGTTACATTTTTCAACCAATAGGAACGAGCAGGGTTTTTTTGGTTTTGTTTTTGCTCACAGGCGGAGAGTGCTTTCAAGCGTTTTCTTTATAAAATGGCCTTTTTAGCATTTCTTCCCGCAGTAAATACAGGGAGTGCATAATTATTAAGCAACGTCCTTTCCTTTGGCAAAATGGGTCAAAAGAAGGACTTGACAGGCTCAGAAAAGTCAAAAATAGTGAGATATCTTGCAGAGGGATGCAGCAGTCTCAAAATTGCAAAGCTTCTGAAGCGTGATCAAGCGTTTCATTCAAAATAGTCAACAGGGTCGCAAGAAGCGTGTGGAAAAACCAAGGCGCCAAATAACTGCCCATGAAAGTCAAGCGTGCAGCTGCCAAGATGCCACTTGCCACCAGTTTGGCCATATTTCAGAGCTGCAACATCACTGGAGTGCCCAAAAGCACAAGGTGTGCAATACTCAGAGACATGGCCAAGGTAAGAAAGGCTGAAAGACGACCACCACTGAACAAGACACACAAGCTGAAACGTCAAGACTGGGCAAAGAAATATCTCAAGACTGTTTTTTTTTTTTTTTTTTTTTTTGGCCTGTCCCGTTTGGCTCTTTTGCCATCAGAATTGTTGTCTAAAGGCAAAGAAAGATGCCCAACGGATTTACTTTACCAAACTGACCATCCCAGCCTTGCCGTAATGGTCCATTTGATTCACCTTTTATTGTTTATTTTATTTTCACTTAATGAATACGGGACAGACTTGACTGGGGGAAAGAAGGGGAGAAAGAAAGAGGGAAAGAGAAACAGCTGAGAAGAGGGACGGGGGAGAAGGGCAAAAGACAAAAACCAACAGAATGGGCAGAGAAAAAAAAATGCATATATCAATCACCTGGATCACCTGCTGAGAAAGAAAAAAGAAAGCAAGCAGAAGAGAACAAGAGTAATAGAATAAACAACATCACAATGATATATGGGAATATGACAGTAAATACTAAATGTTAAACATTATTGTGCAGCACATAAGATCAACAGAACACAGTGTGCTTTGAGGTAGGAGCCAAAAAGGGTGTAGTTTGTGGGTGTGATCACCCGTGTGTACACCTGTGAGCATGGACGCGCTTGTTTTTTGTTTTTTTAAAAGGTTCCTTCATGTAATAATCTGCTAGAGGGTGTGGGGGGGCCACAGCCCCGTCCTCCAGGGCGTGAAGCAGGTGTGGAGGAGATCAAAACTCCAGACATCCAGAGGCCCCCAGAACACAAGAGACCAAGGAAGACCAACAGAGGGGCAGCCGCGCCACTGTCCCAGAAAGAGCTGAGGAGAGTCCCAGATGAGGGCTCACTCAGCAGAAGACTGGTTTTTCTAAGGTTTTATGGACTGATGAAATGAGAGGGAGTCTTGATGGGCCAGATGGATGGGCCCGTGGCTGGATTGGTAAAGGGCAGAGAGCTCCAGTCTGACTCAGACGCCAGCAAGGTGGAGGTGGAGTACTGGTTTGGGCTGGTATCATCAAAGATGAGCTTGTGCGACCTTTTCGGGTTGAGGATGGAGTCAAGCTCAACTCCCAGTCCTACTGCCAGTTTCTGGAAGACACCTTCTTCAAGCAGTGGTACAGGAAGAAGTCTGCATCCTTCAAGAAAAACATGATTTTCATGCAGGACAATGCTCCATCACACGCGTCCAAGTACTCCACAGCGTGGCTGGCAAGAAAGGGTATAAAAGAAGAAAAACTAATGACATGGCCACCTTGTTCACCTGATCTGAACCCCATTGAGAACCTGTGGTCCATCATCAAATGTCAGATTTACAAGGAGGGAAAACAGTACACCTTTCTGAACAGTGTCTGGGAGGCTGTGGTTCCTGCTGCACGCAATGTTGATGGTGAACAGATCAAAACACTGACAGAATCCATGGATGGCAGGCTTTTGAGTGTCCTTGCAAAGAAAGGTGGCTATATTGGTCGCTGATTTGTTTTTGTTTTGTTTTTGAATGTCAGAAATGTATATTTGTGAATGTGGAGATGTTATATTGGTGTCACTGGTAAAAATAAATAATTGAAATGGGTATATATTTGTTTTTTAAGTTGCCTAATAATTATGCACAGTAATAGTCACCTGCACACACAGCTATCCCCCTAAAATAGCTAAAACTAAAAACAAACTAAAAACTACTTCCAAAAACATTCAGCTTTGATATTAATGAGTTTTTTGGGTTCATTGAGAACATGGTTGTTGTTCAATAATAAAATTATTCCTCAAAAATACAACTTGCCTAATAATTCTGCACTCCCTGTATAAACAACGATAGTATTCAGGAAGAAAACCAAACATTGTATATATTTTTATCATAACTCTGGTTTTATGTGGCCTATCAACACAATTTAAAAACTGGTATAAAGTCCACACTTTTTCCGTCAATTGTTCCGTCTGTCCTGCTCACATCTCCAATGGTTAAACACATTGTCATTAACATGGCTTCACTCCACATCAGCCTCGCTGCTTTGCTAGT
This sequence comes from Aulonocara stuartgranti, assembly GCF_965226115.1. Classification (NCBI taxonomy): domain Eukaryota; kingdom Metazoa; phylum Chordata; class Actinopteri; order Cichliformes; family Cichlidae; genus Aulonocara; species Aulonocara stuartgranti. Next base: position 9,989,875 of record NC_138950.1, read on the forward strand.
TAAAACACCGGTTTTATTTTCATATTTTCTGAACATTTTGTCACAAAATGTTTGAAACACCACTCACCTGGACTGGGACAGAAGTGAGAATTATTCTATTTTGTGGGTTTTACACAACATATTTGCCTTACCTGCTCCTCCCCCTTTGTGAGTGTGGACGCTTCATCTCTTTGCTCTTTAAATGCTTTGCTTCTTTTATTGATTTTTATTGATTTTTATGCTGATTTTTTCCCTTTTTTCCGTATGAGCTTACCTGCAATAGCTTCTGGAAACTTATAGATCATTAGGACTAAAGTGTTCTTAACAGAAACAGCAACATTTTTATAGTTACCTTATCCTCAGCGCTCCGTGTGTCTGTGGCCTAGACACAGCTGAAGCCTGATTACAACGTCTGGGCACCGAGCAGCCTCAATACACCTCTTCACATGTTGCCTCCTGTGAGATTCCTGACACCCCTCCCCCACCCATCACCTTCACTCAATACCAGGTTGAGATGCAAATGAGGAGACTTCACTCAGGCAAGTCTGCTGGACCAGACGGAGTGAGTCCCCTTGTCTTCAAGACCTGTGCCCCCCAGCTGTGTGGAGTCTTTCATAAACTGTTTATGCTGAGTCTGAGTCTGCAGAGGGTCCCGGTGATGTGGAAGACATCATGCCTCGTCCCTGTACCAAAGACGCCTCGTCCCAGTGGCCCCCAGGATTACAGGCCCGTGGCACTGACCTCCCACATCATGAAGACCCTGGAAAGGCTCATCCTGGACCAGCTGCGACCCATAGTAAGACCACATCTGGATCCCCTTCAGTTCGCTTATCAGCCTCGTCTCGGAACAGAGGACGCCATCATCTACCTGCTTAATCGTGTCTACACCCATCTGGACCAGCCGGCGAGCACTGTGAGGGTCATGTTTTTTGACTTTTCCAGTGCTTTCAACACCATCAGGCCGACCCTCCTGGGTGATAAGTTAGCAGCGAGGCAGGTGGATGCTTCTCTGGTGTCCTGGATTGTTGATTACCTGACAGGAAGACCACAATATGTACGTCTCCCACAGTGTGTGTCTGACAAGGTGATTAGCAACACAGGGGCACCACAGGGGACTGTCCTCTCCCCCTTCCTCTTCACCCTCTACACCACAGACTTCAGCCACTGCACAGAGACCTGCCATCTTCAGAAGTTTTCTGATGACTCTGCGGTGGTTGGATGCATCAGTAGGGATGATGAGGCAGAGTACCGGGCTGTGGTCGACTCCTTTGTCACGTGGTGTGAGCAGAATCATCTGCAGCTCAACGTGGCAAAGACCAAGGAACTGATCGTGGACTTCAGGAAGACCAGGAAACACTTGACCCCTGTTTCAATCCAGGGGGTCAGTGTTGACATTGTGGAGGACTATAAATACCTTGGAGTACACATTGACAATAAACTGGACTGGGCTAAAAACACCACAGCACTTTACAGGAAGGGCCAGAGTCGTCTCTATTTTTTGAGGTGACTGAGGTCCTTCAACATCTGCCAGAAAATGCTAAGGATTTTCTATGAGTCTGTTGTGGCCAGTGCGATCCTCTATGCTGTTGCATGCTGGGGGAGCAGGCTGAGGGTCGCAGATGCCAACAGACTTAATAAACTGATCCGTAAGACCAGCAATGTTGTGGGGATGGAGCTGGACTCCCTCAAGGTGGTGTCGGAGAGGTGGATGCTGTCCAAGATAAAGACAATGTTGGATAACACCTCCCACCCACTCCATGACATGTTGGTCAGTCACAGGAGCTCGTTCAGTGAGAGACTGAGATTACCGAAAAGCACCACTGAACGACACAGGAAATCATTCCTGCCTGTGGCCATCTCCCTGTACAACGCATCCACTTAACACACTGTTTGCTGCTACAGCTACACATGTTTCTTTTCCAACTATTTATTTATAAGTGACTTATGTATGTATGTATATATATGTATATATTGTACTATTCTTAGTTAGCGTATTGTCTATCTTGTCTTAATGTTGGTTTAAAATGGAGCACTGTAACAAAAAATAATTTCCCCCAGGGATCAATAAAGTATTCTGATTCTGATTCTGATTCTGATACCCTGGAAAGGTGCTAACTGCTAGGCTAACTAGCAACAAGATGCCTTCCCTCTAGCCACAGATGACTACCACAGCCTCCTGCAGAAGATTGCAGTACTGGAGACAAAAATTCATCGCTTAGAAGTAAACGTGGAGGTAAATGGACTGTGTGGAAATGAAACAACCTTGCCTTTGATTCAAAACAATGGCGATGAGCAAGCTAGTACACAGCTAACGAGCACAGATAACATGACCAAGAAAGTAGACTTTGTGCACTATTATAAATCCTCAAGCGATAATCCCCCCTTGGACTGTCTTGGTGCAAAACCAAGACATAAATCATGTCTCCTAGAAGGGGGAGGACGTATCACAGGCAGGGCACAGCGAGATGAAATCTCTGAAACCGACTGGCCTTCACTTCCTACGAGACAGAGAAGCTCTTCTACCCCTGTATACGAGAGGAAACAGGACTGGACAACCGTGAATAGGAAGGTTAACAACAAACCTTCAAAACAACTGAATGTGAAACTGCACAACAGATTTGCTCCACTATCAAAGGACCCTGGATCTATATCAGACAACCATCCATCTAAAAGTAGCGAAGGTCCGAAAATCTTTTCAAAAGTAAAAGGCCACTGGGAAAGCTAAAGGCTAGGCCTGAAACTCTGATTGTGGGTGACTCTACCGTAAAGGATGTACAAAGGATGTGCGGTAAGAACACTAAAGTCCTCTGCTTTCCTAACGATATGGTCAACAACCTGAAGGAGAGAATTCTTCAAATTGCAGAGGAATATCCAACTGTGACAAACATTGTTCTGCATACAGGGTCAAACGATGTGTCCAAACAACAGTCGGAGGTTCTGAAATGGGACTTTACTGGATTATTATTATTTTATTTTATTTTTTATTTTTTTTTGCGTCCCGTTTGGATCTTTAGCCATCAGAATTGTTGTCTTGAGACCAAGAAAGATGCCAAGCGGATTTATTTTACCAAGTGGATCATCATGGCCTTGCCATATTGGTCCATTTGATTGACCTTTATTATAATTTTGAATTTATTTTATTTTCAGTTGCTACAAACGGGACAGACATGACTGGGGGATAGGACAGGAAGAAAGAATGAAAGAAAGAGGGAGAGAAAGAAAACCAAAGGGGAGAAGAGACGGTGAGAAGGGGAGGAAGAAAAAAAAAACAAACAAACAAAAAAACAAAACACCTGGGTCACCTGTATGGAGAAAAAAAACAGAAGAGAAAGCAAACAACAAAGAGCAACATAATAAAAAAAACAGCACCATCACAATAAACTAGCTAGCAGTAGATATCAGTAGATACTAAATAATAAAAAATATTGTGCAGCACGCAAGATAGACAGCGCACAATGTGCTTTGAGGCAGCAGCCAAGAAAGGTGTAGTCCGCGTCTGTGAATACCCGTGTGTACACCTGTGTGCATACCTGTGTGGATCAGCATGCTTGCATTCCAAAGGTTTCTCCATGTAACGATCTGCTAGGGAGTGTGGGGAGCCACAGCCCCGTCCTCCAGGGTATGAAGCAGGTATGGAGGAGATCAAAACTCCAGACATCCAGAGGCCCCCAGAACACAAGAGACCAAGGAAGACCAACAGAGGGTCAGCCGCGCCACTGTCCCAGAAAGAGCTGAGGAGAGTCCCAGATGAGGGCTCACTCAGCAGCCGCGGAGCAGAAGCCAGGGGGAGTTGCAGTGACGCGCCCGTGAGCTCTGCCGGCAGCCAGCTGTGCCTGAGTGACCGAGCCCCAGGCCGAGAGGCCGGGGGCACCCCACCTCTGAAGTGGCCCGAGCGAGCCACAGGCTCCAGGCCCCGATAAGCGGCCGCCAAGGAGTGAGCCGGTGTGTACCCGGACGCCCACCCCCAGACACAAAGAACCACCAACGCACCGACACCTGAGGGAGTCTGCCACTGGCAGGGGAAGTGGTGGTGGGTGGAGATAGGCCTCCAAATCTTGGAGGGCCTGAGATGTCCCCAGAGAGGTGGCGTCTGATACCCAACCTGACATATAGACACAGACATACAGGCACACACAGACACAAACATCCATTCCCACCCTCATGCTCTCATATGCACTTTCTCCACACTCAACCAACGTGGAGACAGACATAAAGAGACGCTGTACACACGATCACACTCCCCAAGCGTACTCTACGAACCGGGTCTAGGTACCCTTGCCCCTGGAGGGGGGAACTGCACCCAGACCCAGGTGGTGTTACCCTTTTCCCTGCGGTGGGGAGAGGCAGACCGCCCCGACTCCGCAGCAGCAGGGAGGCCCCACACTCCAGACCGCAGTCGGACGGCCAACTCCTCATAGCCCCCCCGCTCCAGCAGGCCGCAGAGAACGGGGGTGAGAGAAGACTCCAAACCTCCCTCCACCCGCTCATTGTAGTGTTGATGCATGTGTGTTCTAAGGTGCAATTAAAACCCAGGAGGGCATGGAGCCACCTGCCAGACAGCAGCAGGTAAGCGCATAGTCCCTCCTGCTAGCCCTCAATGTCTACGTGTATTTAAAATTGAGAGGTGGGCAACGACGCCAGGAGTGAGGTGTACACCCTGATGGTAATTTGGACTCTGTGTATCGTGCCCACCCCCAAGATCCTATATGTATGTGTAATGAGAGTGTGAGTAATGTGAATGTCTAAGTTGTGGGATAAAATTGAGGCAGAGGCAGCCAGAAGGGGACGGGGGGGGACGGGGGGGGGGTAGCCTCCTCTGCACCCTGGTGACATACCCCTACTCCAAGGCCCTGCATGTGTGGGTGGTTGTGGTGGAGCGGGAAGAGGGAGGCAGCTGGAGATGGGGAGGGAAGGAAGGGAGGGGCAGGTGACCCCTCCCTGGGGCCAGCTCCCCCGCTGACCCCAGTAGGCACTCCCATACTCCGCGACCCGCCAGGGAAAGGGGGCCCAGGCCCATCCAGACCGGGGCTCAGCGCAGCAGCACCCCCCAGCCCCACAGAGCCCGGGACAGTCCACCCAACCCCACCACAGAGAAAACTGCACCCACCCCACCATCCACTCATCTTCCAGACTACATGAGACAATAGACGCCCTGGCTGAGATCTTCCTCCACCTCTCCTGTATCTCCCCCTCCTGCAGAGAGTTCCTGAGGAGAGGAAAGCTCCTGCAAGGTGTGACAATCTCCCCCACCAGTTGAAGAGCCCCCCAGGTGGCTCGACGCACCGGCGGCACCCTGCGCCAGGGATGGGCCCCCATGCACCCACCTGCCCACAACCCCGGCAACACACAAACCAGGACCCGAGACCTGGCCAGGGCCCCAGCCCAGAGACGGAGCGCCCCCAGAACCTCACGCCCATCCCGGACCCACCCAGGGGCAGACAGGCTACCAGGTCAGTAACCCACGTCCATCAGCACAGACCCTCCCCTAGCCCCGCTGCACGCAGCCACGAGGAAACAGTCACCTGAGAGCCAAAAGAGCCCCCAACCAGACATGACCGCTACCCCGGATTGAGCCCCCCAAGGAAGATGCCTCCGGGGAACCCCCCGACGCCCTAAGCCTGTCCCTACCCCCACACCAATCACAACAGTGAAGGCGGGACCAAACTATGACCCCCCACCCCCACTAGGTGATGGAGCTGATCAAAGGAGCCCAGAGCAATTGATCTGATGTGGTGGCAGAGGCTGTATCAAGACTAATGTAATCTAATAGATAATTTCTATATTGGTTAGAATTAAGATTGTTTTTATTTTTCCAGTTCATGAGGACTGTTTTCTTGGCTATGCATAGGGCAGTGAAAACCATATGGGCGATATTCTTTTCTGAAGTGACATTATCTAAGCTGCCCAACAAACACACTAAGGGGGAAGTTGGAATGTTACATTTCAGACACTTTGATAAGTCTTCACATATCTCGCGCCAAAACTTCTGCACTGGTGGACAGAACCAAAGAGCGTGAATGTAATTGTCTGGTGTATTGCCTTGACAGTGTGAGCAGTTGTTGGAAGATGTAAAGCCCATCTTGAACATCCGATGACCTGTATAGTGCACTCTATGTAGTATTTTGTATTGTATTAATTGCAGACTGGGATTTTTAATCAATTTAAAGGTTTTTAAGCATACCTGAGACCAGAAGTTTTGGTCTAAACTGACTGATAAATCTGCTTCCCACTTTGCAATAGGAAGGGATATTGATTCATCTAATTTAGAAAGTGTTCTGTATATTTTAGATAATAATTTGGGGGATTTAAGAGTAAGGAAATGTGCCGCACTTGGTGGTGTTTGTAATTCAACTTGACTGAGGTTAAATTTCTTTTTTACTATGGATTTAATTTGTTGATATTCTAAAAATGTTTTCTTGTTGATCCCATATTGTGCAACTAGTCTGTCAAATGGAATAAATTCTGTTCCCTCTAATATATGTTCTAAGTATTTAATTCCTTTACAACTCCATTCTGGGAAATTAATCATATTATTGTTTTGTAATATGTCAGGGTTATTCCAGATAGGTGTACGTTTGCATGGGATTAATGAAGACTCCGTTATTTTTAGAAACTCCCACCATGCTGTCAGAGAGAAGCTGATGTTGATACTTTTAAAGCATTCATGTCTTTTGATGTTTGAGCTAATAAATGGTAGGTCTGAAATCTCTAGATCCTTGCATAGTGCCTGTTCAACATCTAGCCAGGGCTCATCTAAGAAGGTATGTTTTGACCATTCTGAGATGAACTGAAGCCTGTTGGCTAAGAAGTATTGGTGAAAATTAGGCAGATCTAATCCTCCTCTATCCTTGGTTCTTTGTGGCGTTTTTAAGCTGATACGCGGGGGTTTATCTTTCCAAAGGAATTTGGAAATATATGAATCCAGAGATCTGAACCAATCTTGTGATGGTTTGTTAGGGATCATCAAAAATAAGTAATTTATTTTTGGCAAGATCATCATTTTTATAGTGGCGACCCTTCCCATGAGTGATATGGGTAAAGATTTCCATCTAGTCAGATCGCCTTCTACTTTCTTTAGAAGTGGGATGTGGTTTAATTTAGTTAAGTCTGAAAGCTTAGGAGAAACATTAATACCTAAATATTTAATATTTCCGGATTGCAGTGGGGCAGAAGAAGAATTATGGAAGGAGCAGTTAATGGGGAGAACTGTAGATTTTGGCCAGTTAATTGAATAATCTGAAACTCTTGAAAACCAGTTTATTAGAGTAATTACCTCAGAGAGGTTGGTTTGTGTGTTTTGCAGAAAAAGCAACACATCATCCGCATAGAGACTGATTTTATGTTCTATGTTCTTACATTTTATGCCCTTAATTGTTGTAGCCTGTCTAAATGCTGCTGCTAGAGGTTCGATAAAAATTGCAAAAAGTGAAGGGGAGAGTGGGCATCCCTGTCTGGTGCCCCTCAGGAGACAGAAGCTGGAGGATGTCTGGTCATTTGTTCTAACACAAGCTGTTGGGGAATTATATAATATTTTTAACCAGTTTATGAAAGAGTTTCCAAAACCAAATTTGTGTAAAGTTGCGAATAAAAATTTCCAGTTAACTCTGTCAAATGCTTTTTCTGCATCTAGAGATAATATTATGGTTTCGATGTTTTTATTGTATGAGTAGTCTATTAAATTAAGTAATCTACGAGTGTTTGTTGAGGAGTGCCGACCTTTTATGAAACCAGTTTGGTCAGGATGAATTAAGAGGGGGGTTATTTTTTACACCTGGTTAATAATAACATCTATGAGAGATTTCAATCTGGTTTTCGCTCATGTCACAGTACCGAAACTGCTCTACTTAAAGTCACTAATGATCTCTTAATCGGAGCTGACTCTGGTCTTCTCACCATTCTCGTCCTTTTAGATCTGAGCTCAGCCTTTGACACCATTTCTCACTCTGTCCTTCTAAGCAGACTTTCCTCTCTCGGCATCTCTGACACACCCCTCGCCTGGTTTCAATCATATCTCCTCGACCGTTCCCAGTTTAATCAACTAAGATCATTCCGCTCTCGTCTATTCCCCGTCACCTCTGGTGTACCCCAAGGCTCAGTTTTAGGCCCTCTTCTCTTTATAATATACATCCTCCCTCTAGGTACCATCTTCCGCAAATTTGATCTTCAGTTTCACTGTTTTGCTGATGACACCCAGTTATATCTCTCTTGCAAACCTGATTCCTCCCTCCCACCTTCTTCCCTTACAGAATGTCTATCCGAGTTAAAATCCTGGTTTACCTCTAATTTTCTAAAGCTCAATGAGGATAAAACTGAGATCCTCCTTATTGGCACCAAATCCAACCTTTTGAAGGCAAACCATTTCTCACTCACCATCGATAACTCCACAGTTCTCCCTTCTCCTCAGGTTAAGAGCCTTGGTGTCATCCTAGACAGTTCACTTTCTTATAAATCACACATCAATAACCTCACCCGTTCTGCCTACTTCCATCTACGTAACATTAACAGATTGCTTCCTTCTCTTTCCACCCAGTCTACGTCCATTCTTGTACATAGTCTTCTTACCTCCCGTATTGACTACTGCAATTCTCTTCTGCATGGTCTCCCCCAAAAATCCCTCCATAAGCTTCAACTGGTTCAGAACTCTGCTGCTCGCATTATCACCAGAACCCCCTCCTACCAGCACATCACCCCTGTTCTTCAGGAACTTCACTGGCTCCCTGTGAAATTCCGGATAATTTTCAAACTTCTTCTGCTCACCTTCAAGGCCCTTCATAACCTCGCTCCTTCTTACCTTTCTGACCTGTTAACCACCACTTGTTCTGCCCGTTCACTTCGTTCTTCTTCTTCTGTCCAGCTTACTGTACCTTCCTTCCGCCTCACCACCATGGGAAGCAGAGCTTTCAGCTGCTCTGCTCCCAGGTTGTGGAATTCTCTGCCCCCTGAAATAAGAAATATTGGTTCTCTCCCCCAGTTTAAATCCCAACTCAAAACTCATCTGTTCAAATCTGCATATTCACTGTGAATCCACTGTTTGTTCATTTTATCTTGTGCTTTATTTTATTGTTCTTATTCTGCCATTGTTTTACTAAGTGTTTTATCCTATTGTAAAGTGTCCTTGGGTGACTTGAAAGGCGCTCATAAATAAAATTTATTATTATTATTATTATTATTATTTTCTCTAATCTCTTTGAGAGAGCTTTGCAGATTATTTTAAGGTCTACATTTAAAAGAGAAATTGGACGATAGCTTGAGGGAAATAAAGGGTCTTTGCCTGGTTTTAGCAGGAGACTAATGTTGGCAGAATTCATATTTGGTGGTAGTCTGCCATTTTCCTTGATTTCCTGCAACATTCCGTGGAATACTGGTGCCAGAATTGTCCAGAATTCTTTGTAGAATTCTGCAGGGAAGCCGTCTGGACCTGGAGCCTTATTATTGGGCATACTTATCAGGGCTTCCTGGAGTTCACTTGGCGTCAGTGGCGAATCCAGTTCCATTGCTTGACTGTCTAGTAATTTTGGAAGAATTACGTTGTCAAGAAACAGATCAATTTCATTTTTAGATGGGTTTATTTGTGGTGAGAATAAAGTTTCATAGAAATCCCTAAAAATGTTGTTTATTCTTCCAGGGTCATATATTGTGTTCCCCGATAAATCTTTAGCAGCACATATAGTTGTTTTTTTCTTTATTTATTTTTAACTGGTTAGCTAGAAATCGACCTGATTTGTTACTGTGTTCAAAATTCTGCAAGCGAAGTCTTTGTATAAGGAATTGTGTTTTTTTATTAATAGTTTCATTTAATTCTAGTTTTGTCTTGCGTATTTTGTTCAATGTTTCCTGATCTTGGTCGCACGCGTAGGCTTCTTCTAGCGATTTGATGGTTTTTTCTAATTCCTGAATATTTTTGTTTTCTTCTTTCTTTTTGTGTGATGAGAAAGAAATTATTTTACCTCTCATCACAGCTTTCCCTGCTTCCCATAGAACAGAAGCAGATATTCCGGGAGTGTCATTAAAGTCTAAATATGAAGTCCATTCCTTTTTAAAATATTTAATAAAGTCTTCATCTTTAAGCAATGATGTATTAAATCTCCAGTTTTTACTTGGCGTAGTATTATTCTTGTGCATTAGTGTTAAAGATACAGGAGCATGATCGCTGACAGCTATAGGATGAATATCAGTGTCTGAAATGTAACTCAGCAGTGAGCTGCTGACCAGAAAATAATCCAGACGAGAGTAAGAGTGATGAACATGCGAGAAAAAAGTATATTCCTTACTGTTGGGGTGAAGGGAGCGCCATTCATCGCGAAGGCCAAAGTCGCTCATATACTGTTTGATTATATTTGTGGATTGCCAATTGCGCTGAGTTTCTGTTGTGTTGAGCCTATCCATTTCTTCATTTAGTCCAAGGTTGAGGTCACCGCCAAGAATGAGTGTGCAATCGAGGTGTTCAGAGAGTGCACTAAAAATCCGTGGAAGAATGAGGGTTCATCAACATTTGGACCATATATACTTACAATACATAGTTTTTTGTTCAATATTGATAGTTTAATAATTAGAAATCTACCCTCTGGATCTATAACTGTATCGAGTACTGTAAAATTAACATTTTTATGTATTAAAATTGCTACTCCCCGTTGTCCATCCATCCATCTTCATCCGCTTTGTCCGGGACCGGGTCGCGGGGGCAGCAGCCTAAGCAAAGAGGCCCAGACCTCCCTCTCCCCAGCCACCTCCTCCAGCTTGTCCGGGGGAATACCAAGGCGTTCCCAGGCCAGCCGAGAGATATAATCTCTCCAGCGTGTCCTGGGTCTGCCCCGGGGCCTCCTCCCGGTGGGACATGCCTGGAACACCTCACCCAGGAGGCGCCCAGGGGGCATCCTTGTCAGATGCCCGAACCACCTCAGCTGGCTCCTTTCGATGTGGAGCAGCAGCTGCTCTACTCTGAGCCCCTCCCGGATGGCCGAACTTCTCACCCTATCTCTAAGGGAGAGGCCAGCCACCCTTCGGAGGAAGCTCATTTCTGCCGCTTGTATCCGCGATCTCATTCTTTCGGTCACTACCCACAGCTCGTGGCCATAGGTGAGGGTAGGGACGTAGATCGACCGGTAAATTGAGAGCTTCGCTTTTACACTCAGCTCCCTCTTCACCACGATGGACCGGTGCAGCGTCCGCATTACTGCAGCTGCAGCCCCAATCCGTCTGTCGATCTCCGGCTCCCTTCTCCCATCACTCGCGAACAAGACCCCGAGATACTTGAACTCCTCCACTTGGGGCAGGAACTCATCCCCGACCCGGAGTGGGCACTCCACCCTTTTCCGGCTGAGAACCATGGCCTCAGATTTGGAGGTGCTGATCCTCATTCCCGCTGCTTCACACTCGGCTGCGAACCGTTCCAGTGCGAGCTGGAGGCCTTCACCCGATGAAGCCAACAGAACCACATCATCTGCAAAAATCAGAGATGAGATTCTGAGGCCACCAAAGCGAAAGCCCTCCGCCACTTGGCTGCGCCTAGAAATCCTGTCCATAAAAATTATGAACAGAACTGGAGACAAAGGGCAGCCCTGGCGAAGCCCATCACCCACCGGGAACGAGTCCGACTTATTGCCGGCAATGCGAACCAAGCTCTTGCAACGGTTGTATAGGGATCGAATGGCCCGTAGCAATGGGCCAGACACCCCATATTCCCGCAACACCTCCCACAGGACCTTCTCCAAGTCCACAAAACACATGTAGACTGGTTGGGCAAACTCCCATGCACCCTCAAGTATCCTGGAGAGGATAAAGAGCTGGTCCAGTGTTCCGCGACCAGGACGAAAACCGCATTGTTCCTCCTGTATCCGAGGTTCGACTAACGGACGAACTCTCCTTTCCAGCACCCTGGCATAGACTTTCCCAGGGAGGCTGAGGAGTGTGATCCCCCTGTAGTTGGAACACACCCTCCGGTCCCCTTTCTTAAACATGGGGACCACCACCCCGGTCTGCCAGTCCACAGGTACTGCCCCTGATCTCCACGCAACATTGCAGAGGCGTGTCAACCAGGACAGCCCTACAACGTCCAGAGCCTTCAGGAACTCGGGGCGGACCTCATCAACACCAGGGGCTCTGCCACCAAGGAGTTGTTTAACTGCCTCAGTGACCTCGCCCCCGGAAATTGGCGGGTCATTCCCCTCATCCCCAGACTCTGCTTCCTCCTCGGAAGACGTGTCAGTGGGATTAAGGAGGTCCTCGAAGTATTCCTTCCACCGCCTGACAATTTTCTCAGTCGACGTCAGCAGCGCTCCGCCAGCACTATACACAGTGCAGGTAGAGCACCGCTTTCCCCTCCTGAGACGTCTGACGGTTTGCCAGAATCTCTTCGAGGCAGTCCGAAAGTCTTTTTCCATGGCCTCTCCGAACTCCTCCCACACCCGAGTTTTTGCTTCAGCCACTGCCCGAGCCGCATTCCGCTTGGCCTGTCGATACCTGTCGGCTGCCTCCGGAGTCCCACAGGCTAACCAAGCCCGATAGGACTCCTTCTTCAGCCTGGTGGCTCCCTTCACCTCTGGTGTCCACCATTTGGTTCGAGGATTACCACCACGGCAGGCACCCACCACCTTGCGGCCGCAGCTCAATGCAGCAGCTTCGGCAATGGAGACGCTGAACATGGTCCATTCGGACTCAATGTCCCCAGTCTCCCTCGGAATGCTGTTGAAGCTCTGCCGGAGGTGTGCGTTGAAGATCTCGCAGACTGGGGCCTCTGCTAGACGTTCCCAGCACACCCTCACTACGCGTTTAGGTGCACCAGGTCTGTCCAGCGTCCTCCCCCGCCACCTGATCCAACTCACCACCAGGTGGTGATCAGTTGACAGCTCAGCCCCTCTCTTTACCCGAGTGTCCAGAACATATGGTCGCAGGTCTGCTGATACGATTACAAAATCGATCATCGACCTACGGCCTAGAGCATCCTGGTGCCACGTGCACTTATGGACACTCTTATGTTCGAACAGGGTGTTCGTTATGGCCAAACTGTGGTTAGCACAGAAGTCCAATAACAGAGCACCGCTCGGGTTCAGATCAACTCCCCGTTGTCTAGAATTATAACAGGCTGCAAACACGTTAGGAAACTCAGGTGTTTTAAGTTCGTTTAAACCTGTGACAGGTCTGTGAGTTTCTTGTAATAAAACAACATCTGCCTGTAGTTTTTTAAGCTGGTTCAATATCTTTAACCTCTTTCCTCTGGTGCCAGCTCCATTTACATTCCATGTGACAAACCTCAGCATGCCCATAATTGTGTGTGTATGTCTAATGATGTACGCTGGGTGTTTCGTTTAGACAGGTGGAGAGAATGTGGAAACATCCCTTGTTTGTAAATAGAAAGAGAGAGAGAAGAAAAAAAAGTGTGGTGAGAGGCTCCATAAGTCTGACTATGTGTGTGAATATTCACTAATATGAACAAGCGTGGCTTGTGTTATGTGTCCTGCAAGTCTGTGCGTGCTGTGAGGCTGTTGTGAATGTGCTGCCGTTGAGCGGATGTGTTTGCGTGATCGTGGTGTGAAAATATGGAGAAATAGAGGGTGTTGTTTGTAGGTGAGTGGGGAAGTAGGTGATCACAGCAGTGAAAGACAAGAGAAAGAAAGAAACCACATGAACTGTGAGCAACAAAAAAAAAAAACGAAACGGAAACATTCCAATTAAAGTAATGACGGAGGGTGACGGTGTTATATCTGCTATGACATCATATTGATATTACTAGGTTAAACCCATGTTAAAGGAGAAAGTGTGAATGAATAAGAAAAGAGTGTAGCGGGTTCTTATCTGGAGTGCAGTCAATATAACCACGATGTGGTGCCGGGGTCGCGGTAGAGCTGTCCGTCCACGTAGAGCCTGTCCACGGTGATGACAGCACGGGAGCCTTTCTGGATGAAGCTACGTCGAACTGGGAACAGGACCTTGCGTCGTTCCAGGATCTCTTTGGGGAACTGGTCGTTCACGCTGAAGTCCGTTCCTTTCAGCTCTCTGCCGCGACTCTTCACCTGTTCCTTCTGTTTGAATTGACCGAATTTGGCCACAATAGGCCGTGGTCTCCCGGTCCGCGACCTCACGCCCCCCAAGCGATGTACTCTATCGAAGTTGATGCTCTTTACGGTGTCCTCCGGCAGCTTCAGGTGGATTTTGATGAAGCTTTTCACCGTTGCCTCCGCGTCCTCTCCGGCAGATTCTGGAATACCAGAAAACACTAGATTATCTCTCATGCTACGGGCTTGTAGATCGATAACGGACTCTTTTATGTTTTTATTTTCAATGTTTAGCTGGGTCACGCTATCGGTGAGAGATTTGACCGACTCCCGTAGCGTGGTATTTTCAGCGGCAAGCGTTTCCACCTGCTGCTGGCTGAATTCCAGGGATTCTCTCAGAGATTTAAATTCCCGGTGTAAAATCTCCACCAGGGACAGCCTCGCATCGAAACTGGACAATCGCTTGTCGATTGACTCCAGGATGTCTGCGATGTCTTTGCCGGCAGGCAATGTTGTACTGGGGGAGTCTGCCGGGCGACATCTCTTCGATGACGGCGTCTCAATTTTGGCCGGGGAGGATGCACTCTGGGCCTTCTTCATTACTAAATCTTGAAAACAGCGGTCGATGTAATCTTGGAGAGCGTCTAAACTCTCCCCGTTGTCCTCCAGGGTGTTAGAGATGATAGAACAGATGTTGTTAGTTATATGACAATTGATTAGTATATTTGGTAATACTGAAGTTTGAAAAACCTTTGTTAAACTTTATGCTACCATTTGCTTTTTTTTCCGCCAATTCTCCGGCGTCTGACGTCACCTACAACATGGGTCGCTTACCTTACTCGTCACTTACCGTCCTCGGTGAGATCTGAAACCTGCACTTTACTGGATTATTAAATACTGCAAACTCTCTGAATGCAGCTGTATTCATCAGTGGACCTGTACCGCCGGTCAGAGGAGGAGACAAGAGATTCAGCAGGTTGTTTACACTGAATAAATGGCTTATATCAGCATGTGCTGACCACTCAGTGCATTTTATCAACAACTTTAATATTTTTTGGGAACGCAGGCATCTGTTTAAAGCAAATGGATTTAATTTTAACAAGTCAGGGGTGAAACTGTTCACCTCCAACTTGTTTTATTCCATACGTCATCCATCTGTGCTTGGTGCCAAGGCTGAGATAAACGAGGAGTTATCTCATAAAGAGGAACAAACAGTACTCCAAGAACAGACAAAGCCCAGCAGAAACCTTGAGGAGGAGCTCCATCTGCCCCCACCCAGGAAGAGCCTCAGGAAGGAGAGACATCTGAGGCAAGAAGAGGGGTCCCTATTTGCCTCCAACTCTCTCAACAACACCAACGACCAGGACCAGGACCAGGGACCATGATCTTCCCCAGTTCCCCAAACTCCTGACAGGCCATCACCCCCATCACCCTCCTCCCCCTCCCTTTCTCCCTCCTCCCCACACCTGAAATTCACTGAAGAGATGATGGAGCGGGTCAATGCTGGGCTCAGATCTACCCCCCGGCCCAATCCCTTTTTGTCCCCCATAAACCCCCCACCAGAGCAGCCAAAGGTTCGCCATCGAGCCCCACCCTCAACAGAGCAATCAAAGTCACATTGCTCAGCCTCGCCCCCCTTAGTTCCTCCTTACCACCTTCATGCTCTGTCTCCGAAGTCTGATGTGTGATGTGTGGAGGGTCCGGGCTGCGAGGATTATGGCAGTGGTGACTTTTCCCAGGAGAAGCTGGGACCCTGTTTACTAGAAGGTTTTAAAATCTCTGTACTTTTAGGTGACAGAAGGAGACATGTGGCCTGGTCAAAACACAGAGAAATGCACTCTAAAAGATCTTTAAATATAGTAAACATACCTTGTGTGCCACAGACTGCTCCCAAACACGAGGGGACAAGTAATACCTCTAAAACACTTAAGTTGGCTTTGTTAAACGTTAGATCTTTAGCTGGGAAAACATTTTTAATTAATGATTTAATCACTGAGCACAGCCTTGATTTTATGTTTTTAACTGAAACTTGGTTGGACCAAAGTAACAGTGGAGCTGTTCTCATCGAGACGACCCCTCCTAACTACAGTTTTATCAGTGAGGCCAGGGTGAGCAGGAGAGGAGGAGGGGTTGCTGTCCTATTTAATGAATCATTTCAATGTAAGCAGCTATCCCCTGGAAGTTTTCAGTCTTTTGAATATGTGGCTTTACAGCTGAAGGCCCCATCCAAAGTTGTGTTTCTTAATGTTTACAGGCCTCCCAAATACTGCACAGACTTTTTTAATGACCTCAGTGAACTGCTATCTGTGATCTGTGTTGATTTCGACTGTGCACTCAAAAAAATAACTCTTTAAATGAACATAAAAAAATCATGGAAAGAATTTCCACGTGATTAAATTGCTTTATTTTAGCATTATGCAATTCTGTTACTCCAACTTAATGCACTCAAGTTGGACCAACTTAATTAAAGATTGATGAATCAACGTATTTACTGCATTTTGATCCAATATATTTTAATAGTGTTGATACAACTTAAAGAGTTTTGTTCCAACTCAATTCAGTAGGTTTTCTCCAACTAATTTACTAAATTTGGTCCCAGCTTAAGTTAATTGAGTTGAACCAACTCATACAAATTAAGTTATTCCAACACAAGTCTTTAATGCTAATAGAAAGCAATTTAATCACGTGGAAATTCTTTCCATGATTATTTTAAGTTAATTTAAAGAGTAATTTTTTGGAGCATTTAACAAAGTCTAGAGTCTGGTTAACATACATTTCACTATTACATCTAAAAGGTAAATAAAAATTTGTCATACACATCTTTTTGTTTTCTCCAATTTATTGAATTTATAGCAAATTTCACATAATGTATAAAGAATACATGAAATGCAAGTACAAGTTACATAACAGAAAAAAAAGTAGTGGACAAAGTGGAAAGTTAACCTGTTAAAACAATTTTTTAACAACAATGAATGGCTGAATCAGGTGATTTTCCGATGACTAATACAGCTACTTTGAAGGTCAACAGATGCACTTTCAAAAAAGAAAATATCTGCAATTATTTTAGGTTCATGGTCCAGATACATGGTATAGCTGTTGTAATGGAAACATTTCTCAACGAGAAAATAGTGTTTTGAGAACCTGTACTTTGTGTGCTGTTGGATAGTTCGTGTGCATCTAATTCCATAAGAATCTTCTGCAGGACCTCAAAGGTGTACCTGAGTTCCAGAGGGTAGCTCAGGTTCAGTGAATAGACCAGACCAAGCAACATTGTCACTGCAAAAACTACATTGCCCAACTCACCCATCACTTCCACCCCCTCTAGAACAATCACAACATCCTGAGGGTCATCGCCAGGCTCCGCACCCTCTGACCGAATGACACAGATTCCAAAGACTGTCTCTGCTATGGCAGTGGCGATGCTTTTTATCAACTTCCTGTGACAATAAAACAAACAAAAAAAAGATAATGATTTCTCACTAATGTCCATTGCAAACAGTTTTAAAAGTAAATATCTGTTTTACATTAATGTAAAATACCTAAAAGCTTTATTCATTCAAGCCTTATAATAATGTAAATGTAATCAAAAATGACTGCCCGATATTTTTCCTGACTCAAGAGAAGTTCATTCAATACCTCAACAATGTCTTTCAAAATCTTGAGTTGTGATAGGGGTGACTGTGGCACAGGAGGTAGAGCAAGTTGTCTACTGGTTTAATCCCTGGCTTCTCTAATCTGATACTAAAACTATCAATGGGTAACATACTGAACCCCAAGTTGCTCCTGATACATCCATTGAAGTGTAAATGTTACATAAAAATCTTGTATGAATGTGTGTATGAATGAGGTTATTATAATGATATTATAATAATGATAGTATAAAACACTCAAGAATGGTGTGTGTAGTATCCAGTGAGAAACTTAAAGCTCTTACTTTTCCTATTTTAAAAGGTATTTTTTACAGCCACCGGTAATTTACAGGAAAACCCCATCCCCTGAAACTCTTTTATGTAGTTCAAGCTTATCTTTGATCATCTCCTTAGTTAAGGATACAGGCAAGTTAACATACCAGGTAATTCTTCACCAGCTTCTCAGGATCTTCATTCAGGTACACGCAAAGACCTTGGGCGATGTATTCTCTTCTGATTTCAACAGCATCAGTCTTTATACACAGAGGGGGGAAAAAAACAAATATATACGGAAATCCATCTCAACGACCTAGCAGTGGGATTAAAGAACTTTTAGTTGAATTACCAGGAATTTGTGAGAAATACAGAGGCTATTGTTTTACAGTCTTAATCTTTTCAAATAGTATTTATGCATTTTAGACAAGTCTGTCATTTTAATATTGTTTTGTAATTTGTGTATTAATTTAATCATGCCATACCCCCAATTCAAGAAAGTTTAGATGATGTGTACATAAAATCAGAATGCAATGTTTTCTTAGTCTCAAAACTATATGTCACTTACAAATGAATATATTACATTTTTAACATGGGAATGTGATAATTTTTAAGAAAAATATTAGCTCACCATGAATTTGATGAACTGGCCTGCCAGCTCTCCAGACCTTTCACCACCTGATAAGATTAAACATTTATTATCTTTAAAGGAGGGAACTGCAAGTCTCCAAGTTTATTAAGTAGAAAAATATTTAATTTCAAAAAAATTAAAAAACAGGAAAACATATCTGTTCATGTTTTGTCTTTCCTCCTCAGTGTACTAAAAACACATAAATTGTTAAATAAACCACTGTCCATCAGTTGCAACTTACAAACTTACAAATTTCAACAACCCACACGTAAAATGTAAATTTATCACAACAGTCTCTGTGGTAGAGCCAAACTAGCTTATGTGCAGAGGTTAAGTTATAAACAATATCTATATTTGGAGTAGCTAAGTCTTTCATATTAGGCTATCATGCTAGTATGACATTGTGCTATATTCTTGCACTAACGTGTTAGCTAGCTAGAATGGCATAAACAAACAGATATTTAAAAAAACAAAAAACAAAAAAACAAATGTGAATAAATAGAACTGAAAAGAATCGACAAACTAATGATACCTTTGTGCAAAAAATATTTTCATCAAGATGGATGAAGATAGATTCACTCTTACCTTTCCAAGATGACCGTGAAGCAAACCATGTGCTTTCCTGCCTCTTGTTGTTTAGAATCTCACGTGATCTTGTGATATCGCGAGTCTTTAAGGCAGCTAACCACTCTTGTTAGATTTTATCATGTCATATCAACAAGAATAAATTTAAGAGGCGCTAAGTTGGTAAATTTCTTGTAGATCTTATATGATTTTATTACGTTCACTTTAGAAACATAAATTCATTGTGTTCAAATTACATGTTAGAGTCTTGTAAATGCAATAACCACCAAATTTCACTTTTTTGAGTGTGTAATTATTGTTGGGGATTTTAACATCCATGTGGACAACCCTCAGGACAAAGGGACTAAAGACCTGAGTAACACTCTGGGCAACTTTGGGCTGACTCAGCATGTAACAGAGGCCACACATAATAGAGGACACACTCTTGACCTACTGATCTCCAAGGGCCTGAGCATTTCAAACATTACTGTGTCTGATGTGGGCCTGTCTGATCATTACTGTGTTTTCTTTGAAAGTAAAATCTCAGCCCACACAAATATATCAACAGCAGTGATCACAAAACGGTGTATAACTGAAGACAGTAGTGAGATATTTAACCAGGTCTTCCCATTAACCTGACCTGTCCAGAGGTTCAGTCAATGAGCTCGTCAATAGCTTCAATTTAAAAATGTTAAATGTAATGGATACAATTGCTCCCATTAAGGTGAAGGTTATCTCTGGAAGGAAAAAGTCTTCATGGAGAAACTCCACACTAGTGAAAAATGAAAAAAGAGAGTGTAGGAAAGCTGAGCGCAGATGGAGAAAAACAAACCTCCAGGTTCACTATGACATCTATAAAGAGAAACTTCACAATTATAATTTACAACTGAGGAGTGCAAGGAGGTCCTACTTCTCGGACATCATCACTAAAAACAGTCATAATGCTCGGGTCTTATTTTCCACAGTTGACAGGCTAACAAACCCTCCTGTGCCAGTGGCAACTGAACTTCATTCAACCATGGCCTGCAATGACTTTGCCAAATTCTTTACAGAAAAAATCCAAAAGATTAGACAAGCAATTGGTACATCAACAGCAGATCCAGGATATGTACTGTGTCCACCGAAAAACTGTTTAAACACCATAAAACAGTTTCACCCTATTAACAGCAAAGACCTGGAGGACATCTTAGGTCAACTGAACTCCTCCTCTTGCTGTTTAGATGTCCTGCCAACAAGTTTTTTCAAAAAGGTGTCAAAGACTTTGGAGTCAGACCTGTTACAGATCGTCAATTTTTCTTTAATGTCAGGTGTGTTTCCAGAACGACTAAAAACTGCTGTAATAAAACCTATACTGAAAAAGGACAATCTTGACAAGACACAAATGAACAACTACAGGCCGATCTCAAATCTCCCATTTTTAAGTAAGATCATTGAAAAAGCAGTTTCTCAACAGCTCAATTACTTCTTAAAACAGAATAACTGCTATGATGCCTTCCAGTCAGGTTTTAGACAGAACCACAGCACTGAAACTGCTCTGACCAAAGTGTTCAATGACATATGTCTGAATACAGACAGTGGAAAAATGTCAGTCTTAGTTTTACTGGATCTCAGTGCAGCATTTGATACAGTTGACCACAACATATTACTCAAACGACTGGAGAACTGGGCAGGTCTTTCAGGAACTGTACTAAACTGGTTCAAAACATACTTAGAAAACAGGAAATACTTTGTATCAATAGGTAACTTCACATCTGAGCAGACAAGTATCACATGTGGAGTTCCCCAAGGTTCCATCTTGGGACCCCCTCTGTTTAACATGTACATGTTCCCACTGGCACAGATTATAAAGAACAACAAAATAAACTATCATAGCTATGCAGATGACACACAAATATATATCACAATGTCACCAGGAGACCAAGGCCCTGTACAGGCTCTTGGTAAATGCACTGAGGAAATTAATGACTGGTTGTGCCACAATTTTCTCCAGCTAAACAAAAACAAAACTGAGGTAATAGTCTTTGGCGCCAAAGAAAAACGATTACAGGTCACCAGAGAACTTCAATCTATACACCTAAAAACCACAGACCAGGCGAGAAATTTGGGTGTAGTGATGGATGCAGACCTAAACTTAGAAAAACACATTAAGACAATAACAAAATCAGCTTACTGTCACCTCAAAAATATTTAGAGGATAAAAGATCTGATGTCTCAACAGGACCTGGAAAAACTAGTCCACGCATTCATCTTTAGTAGGCTTGATTACTGTAACAGCATCTTTACAGGTCTACCTAAAAAATCAGTCAGACAACTACAGCTCATTCAGAACTCTGCTGCTCGAGTCCTCACTAAGACCAAAAAAGTGGACCACATCAGTCCAGCTCTGAGGTCTTTACACTGGCTGCCTGTCCGTCAGAGGATAGACTTTAAAGTTCTGATGCTGGTCTATAAAGCTCTGAATGGTTTAGGACCAAAATACATCAGTGACCTCCTGACCCAGTATGAACCTTCCAGATCCCTCAGGTCATCTGGATCCGGTCT
Source organism: Aulonocara stuartgranti (assembly GCF_965226115.1). Classification (NCBI taxonomy): domain Eukaryota; kingdom Metazoa; phylum Chordata; class Actinopteri; order Cichliformes; family Cichlidae; genus Aulonocara; species Aulonocara stuartgranti. The sequence continues at coordinate 10,011,483 of NC_138950.1, forward strand.
TTTATCAGTTCCCAGAGTCAGAACCAGACACGGAGAAGCTGCATTCAGCTTTTATTCTCCTTATATCTGGAACAAACTCCCAGAAAGCCTCAGATCAGCTGAAACACTCAGTTTATTTAAATCCAGGTTGAAGACTCACCTATTCTCAGCTGCATTTGAATAAAGCACCAAATCCACACTTTTAAGCTTAAACTTCAAAACTTACATTTTAACTACTGATTTTATCTATTGTTCTGATTTTATCTGTTTTGATTTTACATACTGTTTTGTTTGTTTGTTTGTTTGTTTGTTTGTTTATTTAGTTTGTTTGTTTGATTGTTTTAATCAATTTTAAATCGTGCTTTTTATTTGTTTTTGTTTCTAATGTCTCTGTAAAGCACTTTGAACCACCTTGTTGTTGAATTGTGCTATACAAATAAACTTGCCTTGCCTTGCCTTACCTTAACTATTCAATTCAATTTATACAAAATTTAGGAAAAAAAGATTGATTGTTTTTTAATATTCAGTGGAACTGTGTGTCTGTGAACAACACTATGCCTTTTTCCTGCTATGCTGTAAATATTCATATTTTCCATCCATCCATCCATTTGCTTCCGCTTATCCTTTTCAGGGTCGCGGGGGGCGCTGGAGCCTATCCCAGCTGTCATAGGGCGAGAGGCAGGGTACACCCTGGACAGGTCGCCAGTCCGTCGCAGGGCCAACACACAGGGACAGACAACCATTCGCACTCACATTCATTCGCACATTCACACCTAGTGGCAATTTGGATTAATCAATTAACCTATCCCCTCAAGTTGCATGTCTTTGGACGGTGGGAGGAAGCCGGAGTACCCGGAGGGAACCCACGCAAACACGGGGAGAACATGCAAACTCCACACAGAAAGACCCCGGCCTGATGTTGGAATTGAACTCAGGACCTTCTTGCTGTGCGGCAACAGTGCTAACCACCGTGCCACCGTATTCATATTTTATTAAACAAAAACGAATCAACTTTAGTAATTATTTATTTGAACTGCCTCAATAATTATTTTGTTTATTTACAGACCTTTAGTTATATCTGATCAGATGTTTGGAACCCAAGGATAGTATTGGCTGTATCAAGACATGAGGACTAAACCCCAATTCAACCAGACCCAGAACTGATCCAGAATTAAAACAGGACTACAACAGTTCAATATCAGGACTACTTGGAATTTAACCAAGACAGAACCAGAATCAGAACTATGATAGTAGCACTAAAAATCATCATATACCTGCACTACACTTGTTTTTTTTTTAATTCTACCAAAGTCAACTATTTAGATTAAGAAAAGTTTATATAATTATTTAGCCTTGTTGTGCAAACAAGCCTGCATAACGTAATAAATGTAGAATTTGAAAAATAGCAAACCTAAAAAGAAACACTAGGTACAAGATACATGAGTACCTATGATATGGTGATACTTTTGGTAAACGACCATTTGACTAACATGTGTGTCTCACCTGCTCTTGTTCCATCTCTGTTCTGTCCTCATTCTCCATCTCCCTCTCTGTTCCTCTCTCTCCCTCTTTCTGCTGACAATCATCAAATATACAGTTGAAACCAGATATTTACATACTCTTCAGATCAAAACACAAACACTTTTTTTAAATTGTAACATCAAATCAGACTAAATTATTTTTTTTAGATTGATAAATATAAAAAACATATTTGTTAACTTTAAGAGTAAAGAGAGAAACTATCTGTATTTCTTAATTGCAAATGGCACCAAATTGTATTCAAAATTGAGCCACACTTATGGAGCTCCACAGTTTTTTTTCTGGTGTTTTGGTTGACATCTCTTGATTTTCCCATTTCAAAGAAACAGGCTCTGTGTTTTGCCTTATATGCATCCACAGCTGTGCTACCAATTTACTCACATGGACTCTACTAACCTATCAGAAGCTTCTTCAGCTCAGAATGGAATTGTCTGGAGTTTTCTTATTAATTAACAATAAACTTAGTGTATATGTATTCCTAAATTTGATGAAAGTGATAAAAATAGACAGATCTCTCTCTCTTTATTCTGACATTTAACTAATTCAAAAGATATTTCAATATTTATCTAAAACAAAAGTTTACTCTAAATTGATGTTGTACAGTAAAAATGTTTTATGTTTTCTCCCTAAAGTGTATGTAAATATCTGGTTACAAATGTGAATATCCTGCTGTGTACTGAAATCCCTCTTGTTTTGCATAGAAATATACTGAACAACATACAAAGCATAATATATAAAATAACATTTACCTGAGTTTTTTCTTTGAAAGAACCCTCTAATGTCCATTCTTATATTTGGGAGACCGGGGATAGTTGTAACGTGGGTCAGTTGTAACACTTCCAGTTTCTCCAATCAGGGCTAAGTTTCAAATGATGTGACTCATCCTGTGCATGCCCAATTCAGTTCTGCTATCACATGTGAAAAATAAGCACATTCTGTCAAATACAGACAATTTAACACGAAAAAAAAGTAATTTGTATGCCAAAAAGTAAGTTTTTCTACTTTATTTCAATTTCTAATAGCATTATCTGCTTTGCAGTTAAACTCATCAAACCTAAATTATGTTATTTGTATGTCTATGGGGATATATTCTGTGTAGGTCTTTAGTGCTAATGTTTTAGCCGTTGACTGTAATGTTAGCTAGTTCATGGCTATAGGAGTCTGGGTTAGTTGTAACAATAATGCAGATGTTACAACTTACCATACTATTACTTTAACTTATATTAAACAAGTTTGTGAACGACATCAGCAGAGAGAGGTTCACTGGTCGCTTTTGTATATGCGGTTAATGCCATTGGCAACACAATTCCTCCACTGTTTGTGTTCCCACACATACATGATGCAGACCACTGTGTCAGAGATGGACCAGCAGGAAGTATTGGTAGTGGAAATAAATCAGGATGGGTGCAAGAAACAGATTTCCTCATCTTTCTGAAGCACTTTGCAAACCACACCAAGGTAAGCCATGATAAAAAGTAATGTTATTGCGATGCTGGTGAACAACGACATTTTTTCAGCTTCATTGTTATGTTCAAAATTGGTGCAAGAGTTGTAGGTTATAATGCCCACTGAGCCAATGAGGCCAAACTCAAGGAAGACCAACGAAAATGAATGAAATATTCAGTTGCAGAAATTCCATAATTTGTCTTTTTTGGGGGGTTGGAATATGTTCAAAAGCTAGATTTCTGCATTCTGTCACACACACACAGAGCTATATAAATGGATCTAAGTGCATTCATGTGTTGAATAAACAAAGATTATATGGTAATAATAATAATAATAATAATGGATTGGATTTATATAGCACTTTTCAAGGCACCCAAAGCGCTTTACAATACCACTAATGTTTTGTTAGTACCCTTTTTTCATTGTGTTACATTTCACCCCAGGATATGTTACAACTAACCCAGACTATGGGGTTAATTGTAACATTTCACTCTTTGTGTTTGAGACCATACCATGCAATGGGTAATTGTGCTGCAGAGAAAATAGCTGCACTATTTAATAGCCGAGACATGTAAATACTTTGCATTACATTTTGAATCCACTACCTTAAAAGAGCTCCAATTTACAGACAGAATTGTCAAAAATGTTACAACTATCCCCGGTCTCCCTACATAACTGAAACCGATTTAGTTGGGGAGGGTAAGAACTGAAAATATGAAATAAACACACGTAAGCTACGACTCTAAAAAAAATAGCATTTGTTCGGCTTTTCATTTCGCCATTTGTTGATTCACTTAAAGAGCAAGTAACGTAATATGGGTCAAGTGATCAGTTTGATATCAATCTTTCGTGATGCACCGTCATATTTACATTATTTGTACGCTACTGTGGTGGACCACTAGAGGGCTCCACTCACACCCAGTGTAGAGGAAGTGTGTTCCTGTGTTGTGTGGCGCGATATGCGCAGTTGATGTTGGAGACGAATAAAGAAGGAGTGAGAACTGAGAGCTGTGTCGTTGATGCTTACCTCTACATTGGTGACCCCTGACTCGAGCATGCAACGGGCCGTAGATAACGCACACTCCGCTATGGATGCATCAGCGGCCGCCGGACCTCCGCCTCCTGTTGCAGCTACGTTCGCTGTGGCACTGAAACTGCCGGACTTTTGGCTCCATGACCCCCCGTCATGGTTCGTACACGTGGAGGCTCAGTTCGCCCTTCGCGGCATCTCGGCTGACGACATGAAGTATCACCATGTGGTGGCCTCGCTCGACCCGCTGGCCACCCGTCGCGCGATGGCGCTCCTCCGGGACCCACCCGCCCAAGGGAAATACGCCGCCCTCAAAGAGCTGCTTCTTCGGCGCTATGCCCTCTCCGACGCCGAACGAGCCGAAAAGCTCCTCAACCTGTCAGGCTTGGGTGGCGGTACCGCGCTCGAGCTCATGGAGAACATGCTATCGTTGCTCGGGCCGGATGACGGTGGTTTCCTCTTCGTGCACCTCTTCCTTCGCCAACTACCGGCCGCCGTGAGAGCTGTTTGCTTAAGCCCCGGGTCCTGGACTAGTTCTGCTGGGTGTTCGGGGGGGGGGGGGGGGGGGGGGGGGCATGTGTGGTGGACCACTAGAGGGCTCCACTCACACCCAGTGTAGAGGAAGTGTGTTCCTGTGTTTTGTGGCGCGATATGCGCAGTTGATGTTGGAGACGAATAAAGAAGGAGTGAGAACTGAGAGCTGTGTCGTTGATGCTTACCTCCACACTACGAATGATTTGCTTTGGTACCTGGTCAAACTTAGGCTCTCCTTAGTACGGCTGGCTCCATTTCTCCAACAGCGCACTCACAGGCAGCAGCTGCCCCGCCCCCTCGCTCAGTTGCTTAGTGCCTGAGCTCGGATCATACCAATATCAGGGGGGATTCACGCACAGTCGTAAATTCCCACAGTGTGCACTATGTGCTTCGAATATTGTGTGCACTTTTTGTTTTATACAGTTGTCAGCCAGGCATCTAACTATGAAAAAAATTACACTCCAAAAGACCCCGGGCTTCTGACAAAACAACCGGGGCTTAAGCCCAGTAAGCCACCCCCACGCTCCGCCCCTGTGCTGCACAGTCAGAATAAAAACAAGCAAAGTCATAAGAATAAAAAAAATATTGTCAAGTGGGTAGTACATGTTGTGACTAAGCCAATTAAATTCAATTCAACCCAGCTGTCTGGGGTCTTTCTGGGTAAACTTTTCCCTGTGCCTGGGGGGGCTGTTAATTCTTTATGGTACTGCAGCTTTCTCCCACAGTCAAGAAAGTTTGCATGGAAAGTTGATTGTTAAATGGCCTGGTAAATGGCCTGTATTTGATTCTAAATTATCCACACATATGAACATGAATATGTAGTTGTCTTTCTCTGTGTGTCAGCCACTTTGACTGGCAACCAGCCCAGGGGATTCTTCGCCCTATTGTGGCTGGGATAGGCTTCAGATTTTCCACAGCTTATAGATAGCAAATGGAAAGAAATGGAAGGATGGAGTTGAAGTATTCTAATGTAAATCAAGGTGCACATAATCAAGCTGCCTTTGTGAGTTTTATTTACCTTTGCAAAGTAGTCAAACAACAGTACAGAGTACAGAAGTATTTTGCATGTAATGTAATTCTTAAGGCCCTTTTTGTCATGTGCTAGCCGTGTGAAGCAGGCAGGAGAGGACCCAAACGCAGAGTCACAGAGGCGAACATGAATTCAAAAGGCAGCTTTATTGCTGAACATCAGGAAATACAAAACTAACTAAACTTGGAATGTACATGAAACTAACCAGGCAGGTAGGCAGAACATACAAAGGGGAATGAGGGAGAATGCAACACTGGACTGAGGGAGACAGAGGCTTAAATACAGAAAACATATGAGGAACGCAGCTGAGACAATTAGATATGATGAGATCAGGGTAACAAAACTAAACACACTGAACATGGAACATAAGACCTTCACAATACAACAGGAAATGAAGGAACACAAGACTGAGACATGAGTTTGACAGAGGAGTGGAGGAAAGTAGTGATGTTCGATTCGTGAACGAACATCACTACTACGTTCAATACTCGAGAATCACTTTACTGACTCGTGAATCATGATTCACAAGCCCAACTGACTCACTGACTCATCCCTGTTTCTGTTAGCAAACTAATTCGCTTAGTAGAAATATATCTAGCTTATAATTAAAATTGTGGGGGGGAACAACAGCCAGTTTCTTAACAAAAGCATTTCTGCTCTGAACTGGAAGAAAAAACCCTGAGTAGAAGCTCACATCAAGAAAATAGCTCCTCGCTTCACAGTAGCATCGCTCTGCTAACATGCTAACAGCACATTTGAGCTACTCACCCCCTCCCTTCCTGTGATGAATCATAGAGCGAACGAATCACTCACTCACTAACCCCCTCCATCCTGTGCTGAATCATAGAGCGAACGAATCACTCACTCACTCACTAACTCACTAACCCCCTCCCTCCTGTGCTGAATCGTAAGCGGAAGCGAATCACTCAGGACTCACTAACCCCCTCCCTCCTGTGCTGAATCATAGAGCGAACAAATCACTCAGGACTCACTAACCCCCTCCCTCCTGTGCTGAATCGTAAGCGTAAGCGAATCACTCAGGACTCGGTCACCCCCTCCCTCCTGTGCTGAATCATAGAGCGAACGAACGAATCACTCACTCGCTCACCCCCTCCCTCCTGTGCTGAATCATAGAGCGAGCGAATGAATCACTCACTCACTGGCTCTGTCCCAATTCAGGGTCTGCACGCTTGAAGTACGCATTTCAAGTGCGGTTACGTCACTGCCACGCGACGACGGCTGTCCCAATTCGAAGTGTACTTCAAATGCATACTCCAAATGCGCCGTCGATTTCCCCAAATATCAAGCGTGGTCCGGTGCACGCTTGTGGTCCCATATATCTCACAATTCATAGCGCGGCGGTGGGTATGGATAACTTTGCTGCAAAATACGGCAGAAGGGAGCGGCCGAAGAGGTTTTCTTTTTTTTCTCCAAACTTTATTGAACTTATAAAGCGAACAGTCAGTCATTCCAGTTCAGTTTGTACAGTAGACATACAAGGCAAATAAGAGTAACAATATACAGTACAATGAAATAAGAAGGATAAATAAATAAAGGATAGAAAAGAAAAAAAGAAAAAAAGGGGGGGAATGTGACAGACTTCATAACAACTTTGTACTTGAAAGTTGTGACAGCTCATTCGTTAAACATTTCTGAATGAATTTCAATCAATGATAAACCTTTTTTATTGGAAGTTAATTTAAGAGAGTTTGAGTAATATTCAATTTCAATCAAAAACAAATTAAATGATGGGGTTGGGTTTTGAAATTTACATTTATGTATATGGAATTTCCCTAATAAGATGGAGCGTCCGAAGAGCGAACTGTCAAAAGTACTGAATATGATGTAACTTATGTATGTGCAAATGTTTATTAATTAAAGTCAGTCATATATCCACAAACACAACAAGCTGAAAGTCAGTGATATATGTATATGTGTGTGTATATATATATATCATAATAATCTGACAATACTATAATATTGGCCATATTATATTTACATTACCACAGTGAGATGACTTTAGTCTCATGAACAACATTAACTAATTGTTATTTAGTAACTAATCTTAAATGACTGTTCAGCACAGAAATGAAGCCCAACAATCATGTTTTACAGTCCCGTGGTCTCAGCCTCAGATACTCAACTAATCAAAGTGATGTCATGACAAAAATGGATGACCAACAAAACATTTTTCTCCTTCATTTCTGTCAAACAAAGCTGTATGTAACGTGTCTCGCGGTTAGTATCATGGTTGCTAGGCAACCTGAACAGCGCGACGAAGCGTATTTCACAAGCCTCTCACTTCCGCACTTCTCGTACTTATAGTACACACCGTACGTAGTACGCGTAGTGCGCGTACTTCAAGCGTGCAGACCCTGAATTGGGACACAGCTAATCACCCCCTGACTCATTTTTAAAAATAATTGTTATTTAGGTTTAACATGACTTAAGCTTTATTTTAGTTAATGTTAAAATAATTTTTACTGTGATACCACCAGTTTTGCCCTTTAGTGGCTGAACCAGTTTTCATAAATATTGTGGCGAGCTCAGACAAGGAGGAGACGGAGGTATCGTTTGGTCTTGCTTCCCGTGAGCTAGCCAGGGAGCACAGCCGTCTATTAACATTTGCAGAAGAACACTGCCGCTAGCTAACTGCTCAGCGCGGCAACAACAACAACAACAGACAGGGACCTTGTCACCAGGCATGAAAACCCCCCCTCGGCACTTGGTGTCGTAGGCTCTTTTCTGTCAAACTCCGGCGCTGGCCTGGGCCTGGCGGGTGTAGTCATGAACCACCTGCAGCCGCTCCCTCAGCCTCCTGTAGTAGTCCATTTCTGGCCCACCATCAATCTCCGGCTCGGGGGGGGGACCCGAACACCAGATCCACAGGTGTACGGAGCTCCCGTCCAAACATCAGAGCGGCAGGTGTACACTGGCTGTACTCCTGCACTGCAGTCCGATACGACCAAAGAACCAGGGGCAGATGTCGGTCCCAATCCCGCTGGTGGCGGCTGGTGAGAATGGCAGGCTGGGTGGCCAGCGTGCGGTTGAAGCGCTCAACCAAGCCATCGCTTTGCGGGTGGAGCGGTGTGGTTCTCGTCTTCTCCACCCCCAGTCGCCGGCAGATCTCCCCGAAGACCTTCGATTTGAAGTTAGGCCCCTGGTCACTGTGGAGCTCAGCCGGGACCCCAAAACGGGTGAACATCTCCTCCACCAGCTTCTCGGCCTTCGTCGTTGCGCTCTGGTCGTACCGTGTAGGCCTCTGGCCACTTCGTGAAATAGTCCATAGCCACCAACACATACCGGTTCCCTGACTCTGTGACGGGGAAAGGCCCTAGGACGTCCACTCCCACTCTTTCCATTGGGGCCCCCACCAGGTACTGCTGAAGGGGGGCAGTGGAGCGTTGAGTTGGGCCCTGTGCCGTGCAGGTGTCACAGCAGTGCACATGAAGTTCCACATCCCGTCGACAGCCAGGCCAGTAGAACAGTCCCCTGAGGCGGCGGAGAGTTTTGGCGTTCCCATAGTGTCCTGCCCCCACGGAGCCGTGGAACAGCTCAAGCACCTGCGACCGCGGCACCAACAGCTGCAGGAGATCTCTGCCCTGACCGGGGGCCCGCCATCTCCGGTACAGGAGGCCGTCGTGGGTCTCCAGATTGTTGTGCTGGGAGTAGTAGGCCTTCACCTCGGGCTCCTGTCCCGACACCCCCGTCCAGGCGGGGCGTTGCGCCGCCTCCAGCCAGGCCCCCACCTGAACCAACGTTGCGTCGGCCTCCTGCTCCCGCTTCAGCTGCTGCGTTGTCAATGGGAGCCACCCCCCTCCGCCGGCTGTGGCCTGAGCAGTAGCCACCCCCAGCACCTCCTGGGCCCGCTCCCCCTGTCGCAGGCAGTAGCGGCACTCGACGGCTACGCAGGGCCGTCTGGAGAGGACATCAGTGTTGCCATGCTGTCCACCTGCCCGATGCTGGATCTCGGTTGAAGGAGGTTTGTCAGGCTGAGAGGCTGAGAGGCTGAGGCTGAGGCGAGTGGAGATGACCTGGAGCCACCGGCATCCGAAATCTGCTGAGCGGCAGCTGCCCAACGCCTGTCTCGTCTGGTCCCCGCTCCCTGCTTTTGGCCGCGCTGGAGAGCAAAAGTCTCTGCGCCAAGAGTGATAGCCAGCTTTGCGGTGTCGACGCAGGCCCCCCAGCGGCTCAGCAGATAAAGGCCAATGATGCACTGGTCTTGAATGTCGGCGAGCCAGAAGTCGTGCACCAGCTCTAGATCCTTCACTCGGATCTGCAACAGTTTCTTCCCCCGCATAACAGTTTTCTCCCCCGTCACTGTCATCAGCTGGGTGTCTGTGGGCAACCAACCCTTCATCAGTGGCCCAGATGTTTCAGGGAGCACGCCAGGTCGTATCAGGGAAATGGTAGACCCCGTGTCCACCAGGGCCTGGCATGGCTGGCCCCCAACACAGCAGCTCAGGTAGAGTCCCTTGAGGTGCCCAACTCGGCCCACCACTGTGCACCGTCCTTGGAGGGGGGCAGGAAGCTGGAGCGGTGGTCCCCTCGCTACACCGCTCCCTCCTCGTTTCCCTGAGGCTGCGTAGTTCTGGTCTTTGGGGCTGGTGCTGGGCAGTCACGCGCCACGTGGCCAGGCTCATCGCACCGGTAGCAGCGGTCGGTCGGTCGACGAGGATGCCTCCGGGACACCGAGGGTTGCAGCTGGGACATCTCGGCAACCTCCCCCTCCCCGTCGCAGTCTGGAGCTCTGATTTGGGGGTAGTTTTGGGGGGGCACCTGCTGGTTAGGTCGCGAGGTGAGGACCGGCTCAGCCCTTTCAGCCTCAAGGAGCGCCTCACGGAGGATCTGAGGCATGGCCAGGCGGACGTGTTGGCGTAGTCGCTCTGGGAAAAGTCCTCGCAGAAAAGCATGCAGGCTAAGCTCCTCACGGGCTGCTGCTGGAAACTCCGGGTAGCCACGACGAGCATACGTCTGCTGCAAAGGTGCCCAGGCTCTCCCCCGGTCGACGGCTCCGGTTGGTCAGCTGCTCTCTGCTCTGATCAGTGGAGTGCCGCTGCCCGAATCGCCTCTCGAGTGCCGCGGTGAGGGCCTGGAGCTCATGCTGCTCTGCCGGGGCTAGGTCAAGGAGTATCTGCAGTGCATCTCCCTCTAATGCTAGCGCTAGGTGTGTAGCAGTCTCCTCTTCACTCCAGCCACTATGTCTGGCGACCAGCCGCACTTGTGAGAGGTAGGGCTCTAGCGGGGTTAGCCCGTTGTATTTTGGTACCTTAACTGGCGTGGTAAGCATAACTGCTCGCGGTTGGGGGCTTGGCGTGTGGGTCAACAGAGGTAGCCCATGAAGCATTGCCCTAGCATCTGTCGCGACGGGCCGCCGCCGTGGTGCGCTCGTGCCATTGGGACGCGTCGGGGGACTTACATAGCCGCTCACATCCTCTCTCTTCAATCGCCAGTTTCCCAAGCGGGGAATGGCTCTCCTCGACAGCTTGCTCCGGCCTCTGAATGTCTCTCTCCATTACGGCGAGGGTGAGCTATCCCACTTCTGACACCAATGTGGCGAGCTCAGACAAGGAGGAGACGGAGGTATCGTTTGGTCTTGCTTCCCGTGAGCTAGCCAGGGAGCACAGCCGTTTATTAACATTTGCAGAAGAACACTGCCGCTAGCTAACTGCTCAGCATGGCAACAACAACAACAACACACAGGGCGCCCTCTGACCCCGGAAGGACACACCGTCGCATCGAGAGGGCGTCACCTGTCACCAGTGTTGGGAAGGTTACTTTTAAAATGTATTCCATTACAGATTACAGAATACATGTCCCAAAATGTATTTTGTAATGTATTCCGTTACATTACTCAATGAGCGTAACGTATTCTGAATACTTTGGATTACTTAATATATTATCATGCTGTTTACAACTACATGAATGTACTATTGCTGTGATTTATTACTGTTACTGAAGGTCTGCGGCTCCGAACCGTTGTAAAAGGACCTTTGGCTAATACGGTGGGTTCTGTGTCAGGCTTGTAGCCGAAAAATAGCTTTACTTTGTTGTCTGGGTCAACTTTGCTAGCGAGAGACAGAGAGAGGCGTTGAAAGACTGCTCCAACGGAACTTATTGTTTCAGAGGAAAACACGAACACAGCGTACAGTCGAGTTTTAATAGCTTACTTACAACTGGGCTCGTCAGGCACTCTTCTTGGCTGCAGTGGTTATTATTATATTTACATGCTTCCAGCTCCCGTTTTTGCTCGATGACAGCTCGTACTTTTCCTTTTTCTCCCTCCTCGCTCACAGACACATAACGTGTATGGCAGTCCATTCTCCCTGCAGCACGGACTACACTGCCTATGATGCTACATTCTTTAGAGCTATACCTGTAGCATTCTGCCTATTAGCTTAGCACAACAACAACAAAAAGGCGCTCTCTCTCACCCAGGAAACACGCAGAGAGAGAGAGAGCGTCACCCTGTAACCATGGCAACCATAACGCTGCCGCCTGGAACAGAACGTAGCTGTCAAACAAAACCCAAACAGTCCTGACCCGCGACGATATGAAACAGGGAAGTACGCCATGTAATCCATTTATTTCAACAAAGTAACTGTATTCTAAATACCACCTTTTTAAACGGTAACTGTAACGGAATACAGTTACTCATATTTTGTATTTTAAATACGTAACGGCGGTACATGTATTCCGTTACTCCCCAACACTGCCTGTCACTATGGCAACATAAACAAAACATAACTGTACAAACAGAACCCCGAACAGCCCTGACCCGCTACAATATTATAGTTAGCTGTCTGTGTCTCTCTGGGTATTACACAGCTGTGACTGCTAACTAGCTAATTAGCGAAAGTCAGCGATGTGGATAACTGGGAAAAGTGAGAACTTCATGGTTCTAGAAATTATTCTAGGACTCTAATAAGTACTGTATCAATACCTGTGTTTTACAGTTGGCTCTACTGTACACTTTAAACGGTTTCAGGCAAAGTTACACTAACCCTAGTTTAACCCTCAGACCTTCCCGGCCGACGCTAGCAAATGCTAATGTTAGCCTCTGATTTGGGCTGCTAAAGTAAATACGTTTAGCTAGCTGACCAGCATAGATTATTTTGGTGGTTAACAGACTGTAGTGGTAATATTATTGAAAGTATAGTTTCACCTCAGCACATTTACAATTATGTCTATTTTGTAGCACAAAGAAATGTTTAGTTAATATTTACAGACAGACATATTTTTCCTGTAACTGTGTTTTTACTCCAACATTTGTTGAAAATGTAATTTATGAAATGCTGAGCAGCATTTCTAGTATGTCGAATATTTTTGTCACCCCACTGCGCTAATGTGATTAAATACTAATAATTATTACTAAAAAAATTCAATAATAAATCAATAACTATTTCTTGATTGAACTATAATGTAAGCGCAGTGCTGGTGTGCAGGGGCTCTATATACCTTGTCTATATCAAGCTTTTAGCCAAATATAAGTAGAGATATTTGTATCTTTCTTAAAAATCCAGATCCTTACAGATTATTTGAGAAATGGATCAACAGCTATCACTACAGTCCTGCAGTGGAAAAAATATCCCTTATTTCACCTTTGATCACACAGTTTGGTTTTCCAGTACAGAGCAATGGCCAAGAAAAGGAAAGACTTCACCGGGTGAAAAAAAAGATGAAGATACAAGCTGGTGATGATCCAGAGCAGCATGTTACTTTAATTATAAACTGCTTTTGTTACAACAGAATGGTGTTATGTGTATGCAACTCTACGTGAATTATAATCCTTTGTAGGGCTGTGTGATATGACCAAAATCTCATATCCCAATATAAGACATATCTCTCCTGATAACGATATATATCACAAAATAGTACATTTTCTGTAAATTCTGTGATTCTCGGGCAATTCGACTTATGTGAAGTGTTTTCAGTTGGGCGTTGTGTACCTGGAGTCACATGAAACTACATTTTTAGACATGAGTTTAAACGGCCGCCATTTTCTTTCTGAGTATTTATTACACAGTGTGCTGCGAGGAAAAGCCTGTTCTAACGTTTGAGTCTAAGGATTATTTTGAGCACCTGATGGCTCTTTTTTGCTTTTCATTCGTAAACTCTCTCGAAACTCTTTCATGTGATTCCTGTGTAGGTGGTTAAAGAGGTTTGTCGTGTTTGAGTGGTGGTGGGGACCAGTTTGTGGCATAATTTGCATAGTACAGTTTTCTGGGGCATGTCAGACTTTTCATAACCAAACCATGCCCATGCTACAGATGGACCAAACAATAAGGTCCTCGATTTCTTTTGACTGGTCCTTCTGTTTGGAGCTAGGTGGTTCTCCCTATCCTTGCTGGCCATGCTGGTATTCTCTGTGCCTTCATCTGCGTGGTGACTGTAAGCACCATTTATAGTTACTTGATGTTTTTATTTGAGGTCATTTGTTTGATGCATATTCAGAAATTTTATGTTTGAGAATAATGTATATCATTTCAGTTTATTTTTTTCAACAGAAACTTGAGCTTTATTGTGAAAGGTTTATGTGGAAAATAAACAAGTGGACGGCGGAGCCAAACAATGGTTTTACCGTCATTGTTGGTAACGAACGTACGCGTAAAAACAGTCACTTGTCCGTCCATAGTGTGGTTATTGTAAGTATAGGAGAAAGAGAGAACTAATATAGCAACTACAGTGACCATCAAAATCATGAAAAAAATATTGCCTTAAACAGTTTATTTTGCAACACCACAAAACAAACAATAGGGTATAATATGAAACGATAGACATTTTTATATCGTCATCTGATATATATTGTCATATCGCACAGCCCTAATCCTTTTTTTGTTTATGTTCTAGGTACAGATGGCACGATAACACTTTTTTATGTCCGATACCGATATCAGAAATTTGGATATCTGCCGATACCGATATGAATCCGATATAGTGCGTTTTTTAATCAATAAAACTGTTTTTTTAATATTTTGCTGCATTTTGTATAAGTTCATACTCAAGTTTAAATAAACAACAACACTAAAGCTATTCTGTTATACCTGCATGTAAAAAAACACACTGCACCCAAAATATTTCATAGTTCAGCAATACTGATCAATCTAATAAACTTAAACCTACTCCATCCTCCCTATTCTGGTATTTTAAAGAGTACTTAGCAGAAATATTAAGCAACCTAAATAATAGGGTTGCAAACTCCCAGCAAAAGAAAATAGGGAACCACCCCCCACCTCATGATGCTTAATCGACGTAATCAACTTTAATTTGATGCAGTGTGAAAAAAAATGCACAGAAATAAATTCTTTTTCAAGAATAATTAAATAGATTGAACATCTTTCTTCAACAGAATTGCAGAATTCACAGATGGTACTTTCCCAAAGAAAAAAGTACTATAGCTTACTAGGGTATATTAGACTTAACAGTTACTATATACAGTAATGGACTTCTATACATTTTACATCAGATTAAAACTTTGAGTGTAAGATTCAGATAATTATTTATTAAAAGCTCGACATTTTAAATGAGAATAAGAAAGAAAAGTATGTCTTTGTGCCCCCCTTTTCCCTGTTCATGCCCTCTCGGCCCCCCTGGCTAAACTTTGCTAGATCCGCCCCTGCACAGTTACCAGCTGTCAGCTACGTAGAAAAAGATCCTGGTGTCGAAAGTAATATTAAATAAATTCTAACAACAGCTTATCAAGCTTAAACGTGCTGCTGTTGTTCAGCCGCTGGTTTACTCTTTCTGGTGCAAAGTGGGCCAAAAACAAGAAGAAAAACTCGCGAGAGAAAAGCCGATCAGCTGATCATTAAGCAGTTTCACGATTGAAGTAGCAGCAGGAGAGAGAGGCAGTCGTGCCATATATCAGTTGTTAAGCTTAACATGGGAATGCTTTACAAACATTCAGAGATGAACTTACACACTTGCTTTACTTCTCTCTGGGATAACTTCCTCGGGGATGAAATGCTGGTTTGGTAGAAGGCTAAAAATACACACAGCCGCTCTATCACGTGAGCACACTGCTCTGACGTGATACGGTTTTGAGCCGAGTTACCCCGTGTCGCAAGTTTTGTGAGGTGCTTTTTTGATATTTAATGGCTCGGATTACATTTTTTATTTCTCGCCGATATCCAATCCGGTAATTTAGGTCAGTATCGGACCGATACCGATAGGTAATATCGGATCGGTCCATCTCTAGTTCTAGGTAAAAAAAATTATAAAAATACAAACTTTTTAAAAATGTCTTGTTGTTTCTCTTTTTTTCCTCAGAATAAATTGCGACTAGTCTCAATGGCTGACATGGAGGAGCAACACAGCGACACGTTAACCCCGACTGCTGCAGTTCCTGTATGAACTGAGGAACTCTGAAAATCCAAGGAAAAGTTGAGTGTATTTTATTTAAAGC
Source organism: Aulonocara stuartgranti (assembly GCF_965226115.1). NCBI lineage: Eukaryota > Metazoa > Chordata > Actinopteri > Cichliformes > Cichlidae > Aulonocara > Aulonocara stuartgranti. The sequence goes on from NC_138950.1 coordinate 10,027,446, forward strand.
TCAGATGGACCTTGATGGACATGCAGGCTGCATTCAGGACTTTGTCACACTGGTATATGAAGAGTGGTAACAAGACTTTGTAGTAATTTGTCTTACTATTGTCTTATTTGTTGTGATTTAGGGTCTGTGCGCACAAGCAGAGGTTTTTGTTTGTAAACGTAACCTTGTTTTCAGAGCCTTGTCTAACATTTAATGGTCATGAAATATGTCAGACTTTTTCCTCTACTTAAACAGCTAAGAGCATTTGAACACAGTGGAGAGAACGGTGTGCATTAAGGATTTTGAACTATGATGATTAAGTGTTGTCACTGCTGAGGATTTGTGGACACAGATCCTTATTCACTACGCTGCTGTTTACAGTTTAACATTTCATCAGAACAAGCACTTCTAATTGTACTTTGCTCCTCACTGACAAAACAAGTCCAGTAAATACACTTTTATCTTTAAGTTTGGGACAGTAATCTGTCTTAATTTATTTTGTGTTTTAGTTATCATATGGGGAAAAGTCCTGTGGTTATCCATCCGTCCTGTTCGAATAAACCCAAAGTTCAGGAACATCTTCTTTAGATCTGTTCAGTTTTATTCATGTGGCACCACTTAAACAGTCAACAAATTTTGATTCAAGTATGTTATATTGTAAGGTAAAGACCCCAAAGACTTAATCTCAGACAAATGTTCACACAAATGTGAATTACATTCACTTCATTAATGAAGTGAATGCAATTCAGTAATCAAAGGTGAGTGGCTATAACTGACTACATGTGTATACTGTATCATAAGTGGACAGACAGGGATGTAAACCACACCTTAACCATTTGGCTGAGGCAAAACTACCACAAGGCAGTGATTATAACTAAAAGGTACTCTGGATATTATTATGTGAACATATTGTTAAATATGACATTTTTTGTTTGTCAGGTGTCCTGTTTGAAGAAAACACTTGGTAGCCACTTGAATGAATGTAAATAAACACATTTACATGAGGGCAACCTGATTTCAAGGAAATAAAAATGCTCAAATTTGAAAGCTTGTGAGTTATTTTGTTCATGTATCAGTTGTTTAGTTGTTTTATGACACGACGGATGCTGTCGTTATATTTTAGTATAGTGTTTGAGTTAAGGAGAATAAAAGAATGTTTAACATTAATTGTACCAATGTTGTTGTGTTCGAAGCACAAATTAATTTAAGTTTTAATTTATGAATTTTTGAGTACATGGTGTACTAGGTTGTAATTGCATAGAAATGTACGTTTAAGGATATAAGGAGCTATATTTAATGAGTTACAGTGAAAAGAAGTGCTTGGAAATAGTAATATAAACAGAAATTTCAACTTTTCTATCAACGGAAAATATCAGTTAATGATACAGAAAATATACTGTAGGAGTGTTTAGCTTATTTTAGAGTTTAGAAATGTGTTAACATAGAATGTAGAACTATTGTAGAGTTACTGACACTGCCCTTAATATAATAAAGGCCTCACTGTGTCGTGAACTTAGGAGTAGATTGTAGGAGACCTCTCCCCCACTTGAACTGTGAAAGTAAAACAGAGAGGAGTTAATGCTGAGTGGAAATTCCCCAGAGAATGTTTGGGTGGGGGTCTCAACATTTGTAACTGGATAACTGTGGTCTGGAAGGGAGATGGGTTTTATAACCTAGGGAGTCACCTACACCCACAGTGTTTTAACTGTCATGCACACACATCCACACGCACACTCACTCATGTGCACACACATACACACAGGTATGCGTACACAGTCACTCACGAGCACTCACATAGACACGTGGGAACGCGCACATGTAGGCATTCATGTGCTCGTGCACATAGACACAGACAGAGTTTGCAGCACACCGTGGGGGTTTTATGATAGGGTCGCCCCTACAAAACTGTGTTTCACAGACAAAGGAGTGAAGATTTGCAGAGGGACACACCGGCCTCGTCTTCCCTTCTAGAAGTGCATGCTTAAATGAAGATGAATAAAGATGAATAAAGGTTTTGTGAAATGACTACTGAGTTCCGGTGCCGTCTCTGGATGCCTCGACGAATAAAAGAACAGGGGTAAAACTGATTACGCAACAATACTTTCCGTTTTATAGCTGAAGGAAATGTCCATAAATAGTACAGAGAGTATACTGTAAATCTACAGAATTTTCTGTTTTATCATTTACAGACCCTATTTACAACATAAACTGTGATCAAAGCTACTTATGTTCACAGCATGTAATAATACTGACAGTCCAGGGCACTGTGGTCTGTTGAGGTAGGGTTAGGGTTAGGGATAGCAATTCAGACATATGTAATCAATATTAAACGTCTCTGACGTGGGCCACTGTCCGCAGTGTTGGGAAATCCATACCAGGCTGGAACGAGTCAAGGTAGGTGAGCATCCACGAGAAGACACAGCAGATGCATCCTACTAATACTGACAGGACCAGGAGACTCCAGAAACCGAGCATCTTCTCTTCAGTGCCATCCTCTCCTGTCACCCTCTCTGCCCGCAGCTCTTTGAGTATGGGGTAGATAAGGGCGCAGAGAAACCCTTAGTACTAATTTGTATTATAATTCAATTTTCATGAAATATTCATATTCAGTATTGGTCCTTTTATATTATAACCACGTATCCACCCAGGCTCATGGTGGGGCAGGGCTCTGTCCTGGGATGCTTGAGTACAAGGTAATGTACACCCTGACCAGGTATCCAGTCTGTCAAAATTGTTTTCAATATTTGGTTCAAAAACATGAGTGACAACAAAAATCCAACTAGGATTCTTGCATATGATGACTGAAGTCTGTCTTTGACTGTATTGTCCAGCTGATCCATCAAACCCCCAGCAGGTGAACCTTACTCATGACATAACACGGCAACAATGTAAAAAATGAAACAGCAACAGTCTAAATGTAAAGTGCATTCTAAAGTCCTCTTCAATAAATCATATGCAAAGAGTCATTCAGGACTGTAAAACGTGAACTACAGAACCCAGAGTCTTCATCATAAAATCTCTGGTTGCTTCATTTTTCTATCCTATATCAGATACTTTAAGGTTAGGTTAGGTAAAGTTGCATTCTCATGGTGAGGCAAAGTGCTTTATGTGTGTGTGTGCGTGTCATGAACGGCTATAAAAGGCCTATAATTAAAGAACAAAGCGGGGTTTGAGTTCGAGTTGCGGCCGACTGTCACTACTTGTAAATGGAACGCAGCCTTCCTACGGCGGACAGATAATAACAGGAATCGGACGCGGTCCACCCAAGTCCACAGCAACCACCATAGCAACCGCCTAGCATGACCTTAAAAACATATTCTGTCTTCATAACAATCAAACACGTGAAATGATTTGCAAAGTGTGAAAGGGTTACAGCTGCAGAGAGCTATGGCGGTATCTTTTGAAGCTGTTTACATAGCTAATAATATACGATGTAACCATGGAGACAGTCAGTCACGTGAGCTAGCGGTGCATGTTTACTACAGTGAATAAGGTGATTGCGTGCACACGCTGCAGAGGGTAAAGACATTACTTCAATATTGTTTTATATTGATATACAGTGGGGCAAAAAAGTATTTAGTCAGCCACCGATTGTGCAAGTTCCCCCACTTAAAATGATGACAGAGGTCAGTAATTTGCACCAGAGGTACACTTCAACTGTGAGAGACAGAATGTGAAAAAAAAATCCATGAATTCACATGGTAGGATTTGTAAAGAATTTATTCGTAAATTAGGGTGGAAAATAAGTATTTGGTCACCTCAAACAAGGAAAATCTCTGGCTCTCACAGACCTGTAACGTCTTCTGTAAGAAGCTTTTCTGTCCCCCACTCGTTACCTGTATGAATGGCACCTGTTTGAACTCATCATCTGTATAAAAGACACCTGTCCACAGCCTCAAACAGTCAGACTCCAAACTCCGCCATGGCCAAGACCAAAGAGCTTTCGAAGGACACCAGGAAAAGTATTGTAGACCTGCACCAGACTGGGAAGAGTTAATCTACAATAGGCAAGCAGCTTGGTGTGAAAAAATCAACTGTGGGAGCAATCATCAGAAAATGGAAGACATACAAGACCACTGATAATCTCCCTCGATCTGGGGCTCCACGCAAGATCTCATCCCGTGGGGTCAAAATGATCATGAGAACGGTGAGCAAAGATCCCAGAACCACACGGGGGGACCTGGTGAATGACCTGCAGAGAGCTGGGACCAAAGTAACAAAGGTCACCATCAGTAACACACTACAACGGCAGGGAATCAAATCCCGCAGTGCCAGACGTGTTCCGCTGCTGAAGCCAGTGCATGTCCAGGCCCGTCTGAAGTTTGCCAGAGAGCACATGGATGATACAGCAGAGGATTGGGAGAATGTCATGTGGTCAGATGAAACCAAAGTAGAACTTTTTGGTATAAACTCAACTCGTCGTGTTTGGAGGAAGAAGAATACTGAGTTGCATCCCAAGAACACCATACCTACTGTGAAGCATGGGGGTGGAAACATCATGCTATGGGGCTGTTTTTCTGCCAAGGGGACAGGACGACTGATCTGTGTTAAGGACAGAATGAATGGGGCCATGTATCGTGAGATTTTGAGCCAAAACCTCCTTCCATCAGTGAGAACTTTGAAGATGAAACGAGGCTGGGTCTTCCAACATGACAATGATCCAAAACACACCGCCCGGGCAACAAAGGAGTGGCTCCGTAAGAAGCATTTGAAAGTCCTGGAGTGGCCTAGCCAGTCTCCAGACCTCAACCCCATAGAAAATCTGTGGCGGGAGTTGAAAGTCCGTGTTGCTCGGCGACAGCCCCAAAACATCACTGCTCTCGAGAAGATCTGCATGGAGGAATGGGCCAAAATACCAGCTACTGTGTGTGCAAACCTGGTAAAGACCTATAGTAAACGTTTGACCTCTGTTATTGCCAACAAAGGTTATGTTACAAAGTATTGAGTTGTATTTTTGTTATTGACCAAATACTTATTTTCCACCCTGATTTATGAATAAATTCTTTACAAATCCTACTATGTGAATTCATGGATTTTTTTTTCACGTTCTGTCTCTCACAGTTGAAGTGTACCTCTGGTGCAAATTACTGACCTCTGTCATCATTTTAAGTGGGGGAACTTGCACAATCGGTGGCTGACTAAATACTTTTTTGCCCCACTGTATATTTGCCTTCTGTTGACCATCACCTCAGGTTCACCATTACAGTTTCAGCATACAGATGCACACTGTCTAAATATGAACACATTCAAAAACTCATGTCTCAGAAATAAGCACAGCTGTTCATGTTTGTCATTAGAGTTTTATTTGTAAGAAAATTATGAGCTTCATATTGTGCATTAAATAAAAGAACATTTCACAACTCTGAGTCAACAGAACCAGGTAACAGAAATGTATCTAATGTAGACATGTACAGTGTAGTGTAAGCATTAAAAGATCATAAAGGAAACACTACCATTCATGTGAAACTAATTGTAATAAAAAAAATGAACAGGTGGTTTATAGATGTAAAAGAAAGAATCTGAAAACAACACTTTTTTGGTCTAAGTGATCAAAGTAGAAAACAAAACTGATGTTCAAGAACAAACCGTAGCTGCACTAATATTACACATCTCCATTGTTGTGGTGAACAGAAATGTTGCTTTTAAAACCACATGCAGTGTGTGACCGTGACTGTTCACTGAGACCATCAACGCCGCTTCGCTGAAGCCTTCGCCTTCTTCTTCTTCTTCTTCTAAATTGGAAGCAGAAGGAGCACAAGCTGCTTTGATCTACTGAAAGGAAAAAGCAGAACATCTGAGTTGAAACCAGTCAGCTGAAATCATTAAGACAGGAACAAATTCAATGCAGTGTCTCAGGTGGCTTAGCCTGTTACAACTGTTGATACAAGCTAAATACGGTTAACACACAGTGTCAGGGAGCTCCAGTGTGGGAACTAGTGGCTTTAGGTTTGTAGTCATTTAACTTTCATCCATTCATTCATTTAATTCAGGAGGAAGAAATGTCAGGTTGATGCAGGCTGGTTACATGCATTTGGTCCCATGCTGTCTTTAACTAAATGACTTGGTTCACTTTATGGCTGGGCTGTATGTGGGGTTATATCATGTTATTTGGGCAGGAGTACCTGTCCTCTGTTAGACTTAGAAAGTTTCTCCATAAGTAGAGCTTCTAACTCTTCTAGCACATCTGTGGCTGACAGCTTTTTGGTGGCTCTTTTTACCCCACACTGGTTGTGAGTGTGTAAATAGCCCCACTAGTTCTTTTGGGTTGCAGTTAACTTGGGAGGAAGAGGTAGGTCTGCCATGACTAGATGAATAACAATTATCTGGGATACATAAATTTCATAATGCATGCATATATCTCTATAAACCTGCCTGAGGGCTGCCATTTTTACATTCAGTTATTTCTTTGTTGAATCTAAATAATGAATGTGTTACAGCTAAACTGACACTGGTCAGTGTAAATGGCTCATTGGGACACAGAAATCTTTAAATTAAACCTGATATCGAGTGTCAAACAATATCAAAGCTGTAAAAGCTGTTTACAGTCAGAATTTATAAAACTATGATTGTAAATAAATTCAAACAAGTGAGCTTTTCTCTTTGTGCTGAACATCAACACTGTGGTTTCTTAGACTGTAAACTTTACTTCAGCACAACCAGTTGTAGAAGCTGCCACTCCAAATGTCTTTTGATAACAAGAAAAAAATACCTTTTCAGTACACGGCCTGAAGTTCTTCTCTGACATCTTCTGCAATCGGCTTTGTCTGCTGGTTTGAAGACAATAAACCACAAAAAGATGATTTAGTCACTTTGTCTGCATCATGCAGCTCGAATGTGTCGTGTAACGATGTTGAATAGCCGTCGTTATCCCTCTGCTGTGTCAGTAGGATTGTACTGTACAGCATCTCATTGATATGTGAGGAATGCTAATGTAACACGATAACAGACTTACATCATTAAAACATAAAGGGCAGGAGATATTTAGATATTTTTATATTTATATTACATTTTATAGCTGACTGATATTACTAAATAGATAGAATTTACTAAATAGCTGGATGAACATGAAAAATATGTCTATAATAACAAATGACCATGAGAGCCAGTAGAATTAATTCAACTGGACACTCGAAAGACGTCCTTAAATGCTCTTTAAGTGGCAGAACAGATGAACAAACAGTTAATTGCTTACTTGAGATGAAATCTGCTCAGCTACTTTGAAAACAGCTTCTAACTGGTTCCTCCTTTAACAGGATGACTGCTCAGGGGTAAGGCCATCATGCAGTCCAGCAATCTTTATGGTTCTGCTTTGATTCACCAGGAACTATTAGGGAAACCTTCCAGCGCCTCCTGTGAAAGACACAGGCATAAACACACAAACATTTATTAACATGTTCCACAGTCTTCCAGTTTGATTTTCTCATCCTGTGGACAACAACGTACATGGATGCAGGTTTATTGTTAACTTTTGTAAGGTTTATTTAGTGAACATATCCAGCTGCAGCTCCACTGTGATCCTGAACTGGATAAGCACTTAAGAAAATGTGTCAATAAATGCACATACATCAGCTTACTATATTTATCCAAACAGACGGGACCAATAATGCTTCACTGAGTCAGAGACTTTAATGTCTCTTCTATGTAAGAATGTCTCGTGCTGATATACCTGCAAACTTGACAACAAAGGTTTTTCAGACTACATGTAGCTGTCCTCTATGTCAGCTCACACATTTACATTTATGTCACACTTATTTCTGCTTTCCCATTTTATAATTATTACTTACATTTTGATTAGATACCTTGAGTTTGTAAATGATCAGATTACATAATTGGAATACAATGTATCCAATTCAGGGTTGCGGGAGGATGAAGCCTATCCCAGCTGATACAGGACAAAGACAGGCTGCCAGTTTATTGCAGGGCTAACACGATATGTGTAACAGAAAATCCACTTAAATGTTTGATATTTCTTATAATAATCATAATTATGACCATTATTTAAAGGTTTCTTTATAAATACATTTTGATTTTTTATAACCTCTAAAATATAAACCTGAGCTGTTTCAGATTCTGACCTCTGACCTCACTGCAGCTCCCTCTTGGAAGTACGTCTGCTTCTTGTCTTCCCCCAGTGTTGACCGTCTGCCCTTGATATCACGTACTGTACCTGAGGAACAAAAAAGGACAAACACTTGCCTTCATTTAAGAAGTACATTCATACAGAGGTAATCTATGGAAACACACTAGTTCAACCTTTGGGAGAAAGCAGTTCCTGTGAAACATTTCTGCATATGAACATCATGTGGAGAATGAATGAAATGAGTTCTTCCGGTGACTCAGCAGTCCCACACTGACAAATGAAATCTAGTTAAACTATTAAGCATATTTGCTCTTCTGAAATCTGTGTTAAACAACAACAAACATAAATTAGTAACAAAAATACAGCTGAGTAGAGGCTTTACAAACCACCAGCAGCCATAATGCTAAATTTTAATCTTCAAATGTTTCTGAGCCGTCTTCAACTAATGACCTCATAACCCCTTGACTTATGTTACATTAAAGAGACACCAAACCATTGTGACTGTTACATATTCACCCCAGGTTAAACAAAGGCTGTCCCCAGCCAAACACAGCAAAGGTACAATCCAGACTTAACCAGCCTCCATACTAGTGATGGGATTTCCGGCTCTTTTTAGAGATCCGGCTCTTTCGGTTCGGCTCACTAAAAAGAGCCGGCTCTTTCGGCTCCGAACAGGCTCTTCAGGTTGTTTTCTTGCTTTAATTAATTTATTATTAACAATAATATGAAATTATGCACAAAAGGAATTACTAACGTAAAAACAAGTGGTTTTATTTATATATGTTTATATATAAATACATGCGGTGGCTCCTAGAGACAAAACACGTACAAACTCCAAAACACATTTCTAGCATGAACTGAACTTCCAAAGCAGAGCTACTAGATCACTTAAATGACACAATTGAAAGCATGTGTGTATTGTTTGTGTATTACACAGGCACTCATATATATTCAAATAATTTAAAAAAAAGTTCATTTACTTGTTACTACCACACACCAAATCCGGTCGTTGGTACTTGCTGGCTTGTGTAGCCACAAGATAACAAAAGCTCAACACTGCGCCCAGCATCCTGGAGCACTTCTGTTGTCTTTTGTACGTGTTTTGAGTTTTTATGTGCTTCTGAGTTTTTACGTGCTTCGGAGTTTGTACATGTTTTTACGTGTTTTGGAGTTTGTACATTTTTTTTTACGTGTTTTGGAGTTTGTACATGCTTCAGAGTTCGTACGTGATTTGAAGTTCGTATGTGCTTTGTCTCTAGGCGCCACCGTAAATATACTTTTATTTATTCACTCCACATAAAATGTAATAAATAAATCATATAATACAAAAATCTATTCACATTTCAACTTTTAACTATTTAAATTTTCAGCTTTTTCCTTTTACAAATTTAAAGTGAAAACAACACAAAACAATGCAAACCACAACAAAATTTAAATATAAATTATAATATGAAAACAAAAAGAACATGCATATTCTCTGTCATATGGGCCCGCATGAATAAACTTTCAGAATCTTTTATCATCTGCAACCAAAAATAGTTGTGGATGATTACTATACAGGGGCGGAGCGTGGGGGTGGCTTACTGGGCTTAAGCCCCGGTTGTTTTGTCAGAAGCCCGGGGTCTTTTGGAGTGTAATTTTTTCATAGTTAGATGCCTGGCTGACAACTGTATAAACAAAAAGTACACACAATATTCGAAGCACATAGTGCACACTATGGGAATTTATGACTGTGCGTGAATCCCCCCTGATATTGGTATGATCCGAGCTCAGGCACTAAGCAACTGAGCGAGGGGGCGGGGCAGCTGCTGCCTGTGAGTGCGCTGTTGGAGAAACGGAGCCAGCCATACTAAGGAGAGCTAAAGTTTGACCAGGTACCAAAGCAAATCATTCGTAGCGTATAAATAATGTAAATATGACGGTGCATCACGAAAGATTGATATCAAACTGATCACTTGACCAATATTACGTTACTTGCTCTTCAAGTGAATCAACAAATGGCGAAATGAAAAGCCAAACAAATGCTATTTTTTTTAGAGAGTCTTAGCTTACGTGTGTTTATTTCATATTTTCAGTTCGTACCCTCCCCGACTAAATCGGTTTCAGTTATGTAGCCTACTGAAATATAAGAATGGACATTAGAGGCTTCTTTCAAAGAAAAAACTCAGGTAAATGTTATTTTATATATTATGCTTTGTATGTTGTTCAGTATATTTCTATGCAAAACAAGAGGAATTTCAGTACACAGCAGGATATTCACATTTGTAACCAGATATTTACATACACTTTAGGGAGAAAACATAAAACATTTTTACTGTACAACATCAATTTAGAGTAAACTTTTGTTTTAGATAAATATTGAAATATCTTTTGAATTAGTTAAATGTCAGAATAAAGAGAGAGGGATCTGTCTATTTTTATCACTTTCATCAAATTTAGGAGTACATGTACACTAAGTTTATTGTTAATTAATAAGAAAACTCCAGACGATTCCATTCTGAGCTGAAGAAGCTTCTGATAGGTTAGTAGAGTCCATGTGAGTAAATTGGTGGCACAGCTGTGGATGCATATAAGGAAAAACACAGAGCCTGTTTCTGTGACATGGGAACATCAAGAGATGTCAACCAAAAGACCAGGAAAAGAACTATGGAGCTCCATAAGTGTGGCTCAGTTTGAATACAATTTGGTGCCATTTGCAATTAAGAAATACAGATAGTTTCTCTCTTTACTCTTAAAGTTAACAAATATGTTTTTTATATTTATTAATCTAAAAAAAAAAATTTAGTCTGATTTGATGTTACAATTAAAAAAGTGTTTGTGTTTTGATCTGAAGAGTATGTAAATATCTGGTTTCAACTGTATATTTGATGATTGTCAGCACAGAGAGGGAGAGAGAGGGAGAGAGAGGAGCAGAGAGGGAGATGGAGAATGAGGACAGAACAGAGGTGGAACAAGAGCAGGTGAGACACACATGTTAGTCAAATGGTTGTTTACCAAAAGTATCATGGTATCATAGGTACTTATGTATCTCGTACCTAGTGTTTCTTTTTAGGTTTGCTATTTTTCAAATACTACATTTATTAAGTTTTGCAGGCTTGTTTGCACAACAAGGCTAAATAATTATATAAACTTTTCTCAATCTAAATATTGTACTTTGGTAGAATTAAAAAAAACAAGTGTAGTGCAGGTCTATGATGATTTTTAGTGCTACTATCATCTAGTTCTGATTGTGGTTCTGTCTTGGTTAAATCCCAAGTAGTCCTGATATTGAACTGTTGTAGTCCTGTTTTAATTCAGGATCAGTTCTGGGTCTGGTTGAATTGGGGTTTAGTCCTCGTGTCTTGATACAGCCCCGACTTTGTTCTGCCTTGCTGCTTAATTAAAAAACTAGTTTAAGGTGTCCTGCACATGTGATATATATTTTTCCCTATATGAAGTCATTCTTTTTTGAACAAAACTCAAAACAGAGCCAATTAATCTTTCAGTCATTTCTACCCCCCCCCCCCCCCAAAGAAAAAATAAAAAAAATCCCACATTCATACTACCCTTTAGGGCTAAGCCCCGGGTGTTTCAAATGTCTGCCTCCGCCTCTGTTACTATACCTTTCTAATGTGATGTTGTTGTCCCTGGCTCTCTTTCTGTCTCTCTCCCTCTGGCTCTGTTCCTGTGCTACTGAGTGTAACTGCCCGTCTCCCCCCCCCCCTCTTTGCAGCGTAAAGCACAAGGCTCGCGTGCAGAGTGAAGCGGAAAAAAAGTGCGAGAGAGAGGGTGAGAGAAAGAAAAAAAACCCAAAAAAAACCCACGTACGGCTCGCGATAAGGAGCCGGCTCGCGTCGTTCATGTCAAAGAGTCGGCTCTAAGAGCTATTTAGTTCGCGAACGACACATCACTACTCCGTACATGGTTCAGCAGGATAAGATGTTAAAACTAAAACAGGGAAATGTACAGTGCAATATGGACAAACTGGCATACATGACAGTGTCCCACATGGTAAATGGCCATTGTTACGTCCCCCCCACCATGGCGGAGGCAAAGGTAGGAAGGAGACAGCAACACTGGACAACCACAATCAATGAAGGAGGAAGACCACAGAACAGTTAAGTATCAGGCAGGATTTATTGGGTGCTTGCCTGGATAGTCAAACTTAACAACAGTAAAGATGATGTGTTAATGATGGTCCTTTGAAGGTGTGAGAGGACACCTTCAAAGGACCCCTCATCTCACGCACAAACACAGTGAGCCCAAACACAAGCTCACTGGGACTAAATCCCAGAGATTCTTGGGTTGCTTCCCGACAGGCAAATAAAACAAGTGGAACACTTTCATCCCAGTCCCGTTGGGAACTATAACAGTGTTTCCTTAACATAGACTTCAAAGTCTGATGAACCCTCTCTAGTGCCCCCTGACTTTCAGGATGGTAAGAACTCGAGGTTATGTGTTCAATGCCTAATGTTTTCAGGGCTTGGGCAAACACTCTAGACTTAAAGTTAGTGCCTTGGTCTGTTTGCACAACCTTAGGCAGACCAAAGGTTGAAAAGAATCTCAACAGTGCTTTGACAACAATCTGAGCTGTTATTCTCCGTAGTGGGATTGCCTCGGGAAACCTGGTCGAAACGCACATGATCGTCAACAGAAACTGGTTTCCAGTTTTAGCTTTAGGTAGAGGCCCCACACAGTCAACAATCGCTTTTTGAAATGGCTCCTCTATTACTGGGATAGGACAGAGAGGAGCGGGGGGGATTACTTGGTTTGGCTTGCCGGTCATTTGGCATACATGGCAAGTACGGCAGTATTGAACAACATCAGATTTCAGTCCGGGCCAGAAGAAATGTTTCAGAATTCTGGTGTATGTTTTATTAACCCCCAAATGTCCTGACCATGGGTGGTCATGTGCTAAGGACAGTACCTGGGTACGATAAGCAGTAGGTACTACCACCTGATATACTGCAGACCAGTCAGCGTCTTCCGAGACCTCACTTGTCCATCTGCGCATCAGAAGACCTTTGTCAGAGAAGTAAGCCAGCTTTTTCCCTTTGGCATCCTGTTGACTGAGAGTGGAGGAATGACACTTGGACAGGGTTACATCATTTTTCTGTGCAATAATGAACTCCTCTCGGGAGACTGGCAAATCCAGAACTGGTTGTTTTTTGTCGGCAGGTGGAACTGTGGCCTGAACCTTAGATCCAGAGGTAAAGTTAATCACGTCACCAACGGGATCTGACCTCATGAAGGAATCGGCCAAGTCAGGACCATACTTTTTTGTCTGGGCCCTCGTAACTACACAAGCTGGAAAGATGGCAGGCTGGTCTTGGGCTGAGTCAGAATCCCGGCTCAGCTCGGGTCTGTCTAACACTTCAGGAATGGGTATGACCTTGCCTCCAGCAAGGTCATTACCTAGGATGAAGTCAATGCCTGGTATGGGCAACGCAGAACGAATAGCCACTTTAACAACTCCGCTGACTAATGAAGACTGAATGTGAATAGTGTGCAAAGGGGCAGATACAAATCCGAGTTCTACTCCCTGGACAATAACACTGGACTGGCAAAATGACTCCTCAGAAAACGGTAAGACGTTTTCTCTAATGATGGACTGAGAGGCCCCTGTATCTCTCAGTATTTTTACTGGTTGTTGATCATTTGGATTCCCAGTCAGCGAAACCACTCCCTCTAGAATGAATGGTTTGAAACAGGGGTCAGGGTGGTTAGTGTTTGGTTGAAATGCCCTCCCGTTCTCTGTGGCTTTAATCAGTCCCACCCCTTTTGGTTGTGAGGATAGTTGCTGTTTACGCTTTAATGCCTGACATTCTGCAATGAGATGACCCCTCTTGTGGCAATAAAAGCATTCACGCTCACCGTGGGGAGGCGAGGGCACCCTCACTGGCCTCGCAGCAGAGCAACTAGACTCAAGCCGTGCTGAGCGCAAGGTTGTGGGCCTATCTGGATGGGAAACAGGGGTAAAAACATTCTTATGAGTTAGCACAAACTCATCGGCCAACACAGCTGCTTTGGACATGGACGTCACCTTCTGTTCGTTTAAGAACATTATGAGCCTCTCAGGTAATGACTTTTTAAAATCCTCCAGTAACATTAACTCACGCAGCGACTCATACTCATCCCCAACTCCGTTAGCAGAGCACCATTTATCAAAAAGAGCCCCTTTCTCATGTGCAAACTCCACATATGTTTGACTGCTGGACTTCTTATGGTTCCTAAATTTCTGCCTGTAGGCTTCAGGTACCAGTTCGTAGGCACGTACAATTGTTTCCTTCACCACGTCGTATTTCATGCTTTGCTCTAGCGAAAGTGAAGCTACTACCTCCTGAGCTTTGCCCACTAATTTACACTGAAGTAATATGGGCCACATGTCTCTTGGCCATTTCAGAGCAGTAGCCACCTTTTCAAAAGCGTTGAAGTACGAATCTACCTCAGTCTCACGAAAGGTAGGTACTAGGGCAATATGTTTGCTAACGTTAAAACTTTCCGGGGAGACTTTCGGGATTTCTTTAGTGGCATCTGTTTTCTGTCCTGATGACACCCTCAGTGCTTCTACTTCAAGCTGCTTTAACCTGACTTCCTTTTCAGCTTCTATCTCCAGCCTACGGACCTCCAGCCGGAGATCATAATCCGCTTTACGCACCTTATCCTTCTCTTGTGCCTCCAACTGTAAACGCAGTAAGCGAACCTTAAGCTTTGCATCACTGCTAGATGATTGGGATTCTAGAGTGAAAGGCTTAAAGCGAGGCAGAGTTTGGGGAGCCGCATCAGAGTTAACTTGGGCACCCGGAGGTGTAGCAGGCAGCGCTTGCTCATCAGTTCTCTCTGGAGAAGCTAGATCAGCAGAGGCACCAGGGGAAACTGAAGGGTCCTGAGAAGGCACCCCAGCTGGAACAGGGCTGATTAAAATCCCCAACTCGAATAATCCCTCCAACAAAGCCTGCTTAATATCCTTCTTCACTCCATACTTTGGTACGGAAAGGTTATACTGGGCAGCAATACTCAACAGGTCGTCTTTGCGACACAAGTCAACTTTGTCAACGCTAGGCTGACTAACAAAACCAAGCAGGTCGAAACTCATCTCCGGCTGATACTATGAAATGTAGACACCCTAAAATCACGGCACCGTCCTCATTAATACAGGTTGTCCACCACATACAACGATCCCGGACGAGCCCCCACTTGTGTTACGTCCCCCCCACCATGGCGGAGGCAAAGGTAGGAAGGAGACAGCAACACTGGACAACCACAATCAATGAAGGAGGAAGACCACAGAACAGTTAAGTATCAGGCAGGATTTATTGGGTGCTTGCCTGGATAGTCAAACTTAACAACAGTAAAGAGGTGGGGGAGGAGGACTGGGCGGTTGATCCAAATCAAAGAAAGTAATAAAACAAAAAGAGGTCGGTAGCTTCCAGGGCCTAGCCTAACTGAAAGAAAAATGCAAAACAAAAGGCCTACCTAGCTACTCGATAAAAGTCAGTGAAAACATACAAGGGTGGCATCAACCGCATAACCTAGTGTGACTAACAGAGTAAAATCTACAACCAGTGTATAGGGTACCCCGGCTTACCTGTCCAGCCTCCCACCACACACAACATAAAGATGCCTGTTCGCAAATGTTTGTCAAAGCAGAAGCCAGCAGCCACCAGCTGGCCAGGGAGCGGCTCATTTGTAGTGTTCCTTGGAGTGTGATTGGCCAACTGAGCCCAGACCAGCCAATAGACACCTGCCAATCAACTTCGAACTGGCCAATCAGAGGAGGCCTGACGCCTGAAAGATAAACAGAACACAAAACAGAGCACAAAAGCAAAGCCACACCCCTTGGCACGTAACAGCCATGTTATAGAAACTTAGGATAGCCAGGACAATTACAGAATGAAATTCCCTCTTTTTCGTTGTTTTATTTTTTTCTTCAAAAACTGTAAGAGTCGGCATAATATGTGAAAATAGTACCAGGAAGAATTGTACAAACCTTAAACACTCATGTGTTACGTTTTGGTGTTGTCGGTGTGTTGCTTTTGGCGTGACTGTTATGGGTTTCCTGTTTTACTTTGAAAGTCTGTGTTATCTTAGTGTTTTCAGTTTACGTTTCCCTGTCTCGTCAGGTCTAATTTGCCCCAGCTGTGTTTCCCTCCTGTTGTCCATTCCCTGATTGCCCTTCTATGTATTTAAGCCTTGTGTTTCAGTGTGTCATGGTCGCGATCTTCCCCCCCGTTGTAAATAGTTTGACGTCTGGTGTTTGGTGATGTAAATAAATGTGGTATTTTGCTTTAAATCTCGTTTTGGGATTATTTTTATTTTCCTTATTTTTATTTTCCTGCGTTGCACCCCGGTTGCCTAGGCCGGGGTGTAACATATGGGGGCTCGTCCGGGATCGCTGGAGGGTCCGAAGGAGGGACAGCTTCGGCCTTCTGTCTTCGCTGGAGGATCCGAGGGACCGCTCCAGCCTTCTGCAGCTGGTGGGCTGCGTGTCCGTGTGTGCAGCTGGTGGGCTGCGTGTCCGTGTGTGCAGCTGGTGGGCTGCGTGTCCGTGTGTGCAGCTGGTGGGCTGCGTGTCCGTGTGTGCAGCTGGTGGGCTGCTCATCCGCCTTCGCTGGAGCGTCCGAGGGACCGCTCCAGCCTTCATCCGCCTTCGCTGGATGGTCCGTGGGACCGCTCCAGCCTTCGTCGTCCGCTGGAGGGTCGGTGGGGCCGCTCCAGCCGTCATCAGCTTCGTCTGCCTTCGCTTCAGCCATCCGCCTTCGCTGGAGCGTCCGAGGGACCGCTCCAGCCTTCATCCGCCTCTGCTGGAGGGTCCGGGGGACCGCACCAGCCTTCGTCGTCTGCTGGAGGGTCCGTGGGACCGCTCCAGCCTCCATCAGCTTCGTCTGCCTTCATCCGCCTTCGCTGGGGGGAGGGTCCGTGGGACCGCCCCAGCCTTTGTCGTCGCTGGAGGGTCCGTGGGACCGCTCCAGCCTTCATCCGCCTTCGCTGGAGGGTTCGTGGGACCGCTCCAGCCTTCGTCGTCTGCTGGAGGGTCAGTGGGACCGCTCCAGCCTTCATCAGCTTCGTCTGCCTTCGCTGAGGGGAGGGTCCGTGGGACCGCCCCAGCCTTTGTCGTCGCTGGAGGGTCCGTGGGACCGCTCCAGCCTTCATCCGCCTTCGCTGGAGGGTCCGTGGGACTGCTCCAGCCTTCGTCGTCTGCTGGAGGGTCAGTGGGACCGCTCCAGCCTTCATCGGCTTCGTCTGTCTGGATCAAACTTTTCACTTGGTGTTAAATGTTTGATTTTTGGGTGGGGGGAACTGTTACGTTTTGGTGTTGTCGGTGTGTTGCTTTTGGCGTGACTGTTATGGGTTTCCTGTTTTACTTTGAAAGTCTGTGTTATCTTAGTGTTTTCAGTTTACGTTTCCCTGTCTCGTCAGGTCTAATTTGCCCCAGCTGTGTTTCCCTCCTGTTGTCCATTCCCTGATTGCCCTTCTATGTATTTAAGCCTTGTGTTTCAGTGTGTCATGGTCGCGATCTTCCCCCCCGTTGTAAATAGTTTGACGTCTGGTGTTTGGTGATGTAAATAAATGTGGTATTTTGCTTTAAATCTCGTTTTGGGATTATTTTTATTTTCCTTATTTTTATTTTCCTGCGTTGCACCCCGGTTGCCTAGGCCGGGGTGTAACACATGCTACAACAGTAACCAGCACGAAACACATAAAAAATGCAATTTCAGGAACTATGGCAAAGCTGCATCAATCCCACGCTCAGGAAAAGCAGGTCCACACACACCTAATGGAGCCATGACGAAGAGGCCAAACAGAGAATGGCACCAGAGTCCACAAACAGCGCTGGAGCAGCTCCAGTCGTTGCCATGGAAACCCACCACCGCAATCCTTCGATCTTCTCGACGTCCGCGTCCAGGCCAGCCTGGTCTGTTTCCGCGAAGTATGGCAGACATCAAATTTGATGCAGAACACCTGATTGTTCTGTAAATTGTTTGAAATGTTTATTTAAAAAAACACCTTGGCTACATTTTTAGGTAAACAGCTGCAAAAAACTTTGTTGTTTGCATAAGTCAGTGACTTTTTTGAAGAAGTAACTATATAATTATTTTCCCAACATTGGTCATTATATACTGTATTTTGCAGACAGAGAGTTACAGGACTCTCTCCCAGACCACAGACTCATACTCATAATACAAGTCAGAGCTTTACATGAAAAAAAAAGAAAAAAAGTTTTGTTTTCTAAAATTGGAGTTGAAGTTATTTTTACTTCCAATAGTGTTACAACAACTACAAAGGTCACGAACAAGATTTTTTTTCTAACTTTTCATTGTAAGTGGGCTAAATCAGTTAATTAAAAGTAGTCTAACATAAATGTAAATGCTGTAATTTTTATTATTTTCCTGAGTGGTCCAAGGGACCGCTCAGGGAGTTTGTGTGTACGCTTAAAAACATTAAAAATTAGAGGGAACATTGCCCTGTAGTATGGAGTGCCAGGACTGCCATAATGCATTAATTAAATACACCATTAAATAATTAATTAAATGTGGCAATAATTAATTAAAATTGGAATTAATTAATTAAATAAATAGTTATGACACATGTAATTAATTAATTATTGACACATTTAATTAATGTGGAAGCTAACAGAACTGAACTTTGAAAAACCCTGTTTGTGTCACCAAATACTGTTTTAATAATTTTTTAGCCGAGAATGTAGTGGTTTAATCTTCATGTGTCTGGTCGGTTTGTCAAGATACAGCCTCTTTGCAAAAGTGCTTCGATGATTTCGGAGATGTCTGCCCAGTCTCACGGCAAAGCGTGGGATAGACCCGCTCGCCTCGCAAGCAATCCCACCGACAAAGCGCAGGCCCCGGTACACAGCTGTAGTAACCCCCGCTGACTTCTTTTACTGAGGTTATATTTATCGGTGTTTTATTTCCTGATGTTCTTATGTGTCCTACGTGTTTCAGTCGCCAATTCTGAATTATAACTAACATTAAAAACATGTTTAAGGAGGAGAGAGAGCAAATAAATCTGTTTAACATCTGATCTTTGCGTTTTTGTTCAGTAATCAGCGTGACCTGTGTATAAACGCATAAAAGAGATAACGTTGGTGTTTCTGTCATGTAGTAACTGCTGGCTTTAACTGTACAAAGGTTGTTCGACACTATGAAACACATACAGACTTCATGATGTTCGGCTAATATTTTTATTGCGAATATTAATCATGAGGGTAAACGGCCCTGTACACCACGGAGCGAGGTCAGCATATCCACGATATCCTCAGCTCCATGAGTTAACACAAAGTTTCCCAGCTGACTATCTAACTTCCAACTATTCCAGAGACGTGAAAATATACAGCATAAAGAAAAGTGTAAGAGACTCGGCAGCAGATTAGAATAACAGTTATACATTTAATAAATCACCAAATGAATCCAAGAAACGAGCAAACCTGTTCCGACAATTTGAGTTTGTATTCCCTCAGCTGCAGACTCGCTGCTGTTTAAATGTTTGAAAAGGAAGATTAGATATAAAAAACGTCAAACATAGACTCAGTCTGCCTTCACATTTGATATGAGGCCAGCACGTATAGTGGCTGTGTCCTGTTTTAAGATCATACATGTAAAATTGTTGTCTGACCTCCGTCGATCCAGCTGCTCAGTCCGTGGTTACCATGGTTACTGCATAAGCAGCTATAATGTTAACAGCTGGCACTGAGGAAACCTACACCAGCATGGGTGTTTATGTTTTTCATTGCAAAAGAACTGTCTGAATGGTTAACTGAAGTTAACTTGGATAAATTATAGTTAAGGAGTATCACAGATACGACTGTTCACCTGAAATCAGCAGGCTATTACTGAAATACATGTGCTATATCATAAACTATGATATAAATAGGGAGGTCCTATTAACATGTTTAGTTTTAAAGGACACCTTCCTGCCTTTAGTCTCCTTCATGAGCAGTATTAGTTTTCTTCTAACATCCAGAAGTCTGCACCATGTGTTTCATAGTTTGTAACAAGCCTTTGACAGGTAAACATAACATGACCGAAAAAGCAAAAAACAAAACAAAACACGGAGAGTGGAATATGTAAACAAACCGGTTAACGTAACCCCCTGGGTGCACTCTGCATGCTAATTGTTAGCAGAGCTAGTGAAATCTCTGAAAACATCTGAGCACTTTTGCAAACATGTTCTATGTTGACAACCTGACCAGACATACGTCACGACATTCGCGGCTAAAACACTGTTAAAAGTGTAGCTGGTGACAGAAAAACGGGGTATTTTAAAACTACACCACCACCATTGCTGCCTGTGATTTGATCTGCATTCTGGGATACCTGGCTGCCCCAAGTTTACACAAGCAATCGATTATCTAGGATCGACCTGTTTTGACTTACTTTGCATGGCAACCAATCAAATGTTAGAGAAGCTGCATGGGCAGCGTTAACCCCGCCCCCTGAGTTTGATGGGTGAGGCTGACAGATAAAATTATTTCATGATGAGAGCCAGGCGCCATGACTGCCAAAATGAAATAAATAAATATATCATTAAATAATTAATTAAATGTGTCAATAATTAATTAAAATGTGAAATACATAAATAATTAATTAAATGTGTCAATAATTAATTAATTAAATGTGTCAATAATTAATTAATTAAATGTGTCAATAATTAATTAAAAAATGTGAAATACATAAATAATTAATTAAATGTGTCAATAATTAATTAAAATGTGAAATACATAAATAATTAATTAAATGTGTCAATAATTAATTAATTACATGTGTCATAACTATTTATTTAATTAATTAATTCCAATTTTAATTAATTATTGCCACATTTAATTAATTATTTGATGGTGTATTTAATTAATTCATTATGGCAGTCCTGGAACTCCATACTGTAGCATTTTGTGCTGAGTTATGTAAATAGAATTAGTGTAATTTAAAATTATCCTAAAACTATCCTCATCTACCATTGGTTTTAGAGGGTGGGGGTGACATCATACATGATGTAATCTGCAGTCTTTGGTGATATGTAAACACAGACAATTGATATCCAGCGTGATTTAATGAGGGAGCTGCCAAGTTAAGACTTCCTGTTGTTGTGAGACTTAAAATATGAAAGCACTGTTGTGTGTGTTCAAACAGGTTTGGGTTAACCCAAACCTGTTTGGATTTAGAAAGGATAAAACTGATTCTTTTTCTTTTTTTTTTTACAACTGTTTATCACTGTTAACAGCATATCTTTACTTCTTTAACTGCATCTGATAATTTCTGTAACTTAATATTTGTTAAATATGTCTTTACAGAATGCTTCAATCAAACTAACACATTTTATTATAGGTGGTTTTGACACAGTCAAAATGCCTGTAGTAGTTGGTGTGGTTATGCTGATAATTTATTTATTAGCTGTTTTGGCAAGTTTAGTCAATATCATCTTCATTGTTTCTGACAAGCAGTTACATAAACCAATGTATCTTCTGATTTGCAATCTTGCTGTTGTTGACATCTTCTATACCTCTAGTGCCACTCCAACAATGATCGGGGTTCTACTTGCTGGTGTTAATACCATATCATATGTGGAGTGTTTAATTCAAATGTATGTTTACCAGGTGGGAGCAACAATGGAGAGGTTTTCTTTAACAATTATGGCATTTGATCGGTTAATTGCTATAATCTATCCTCTTCAGTATCATAGTTATTTAACAATTACACGTACACTAGTATTTACATGTATTCTGTGGATTGTTGCCTGTAGTTTTGTGCTTTTTACACTTGTAACAGCTACACCGCTCCCTCACTGCTATTCGAGGCTTAGGTACACTTTCTGTGACTATGGTGCAGTTATGCGAACCACTTGTGTTGACCCAGAGAAATATTTCAACCAAGTTGCCATTATATCATTTTTTCTGTCATTTTTCACATTCACTTTCATTTGTCTTTCATATTGTGGGATCTTATTTTTTGTGAAAATATTATCAAATAATGACAAAAAGAAAATGGGAAGCACTCTTGTGAGTCACCTGATTTGTGTATCATGTTTATACTGTCCCCAGTTTATCATTGTTATCTTGACCAGGTTTGGTGTGGTATTAACTCTCGAAGAACGCCAGGGTTTATTGATTGGCACCATCCTCGCTCCATCTCTTGTAAATCCTTTTGTTTATTGTCTCAGGACAAAGGAAATTAAAAGTAAGATTATTAAGATATTCAGGAAGGTTAACACAGCTGGTTAGATCCTTGTGAACTGTGAATACACTTACTTACTGGGCACAAATACCTTACAGTATGAAGTGCCTTGAGGCAACTGTTGTTGTGATTTGGCGCTATATAAATAAAATTGAACTATTAAAATATTCATATATGGACTTTCGAAATCTTGTTTGGTGATTTGTGAACTTTTAAACGCTATTTAGGTGAGAAGTCACATTTAATGCAAAAATGTTGAAGATAATTTTCTTACTCAAATTCTGAAACACAAAATGTTCCAATTCGCCCTGGGACTTTTCTGAGTTTTGATTAACATCCAGCGACCACAAGTTTACAACTCAAGTACCGAACTAACACCTTCTCTAACTGATTCTTTGACAGTTTTTTAGTCATTATTTATTGTTTTTTGTGAGCAACACTGTGTGACAATAACAATTAAGTAATTCTATTATTTTGAAACAAAATACCAAAATTAATGTTTTAATGTTGTCTGAGCAGACTTTTATAACCCTAAGAATATTTATTTCCTTTGTGAAAACAGTTAAGCTTGTCATTAAAAAATTAAGTATCTGTTAAGAAGTCAAGGGTCACATCAAGACAGTTAGAGGATCTTTTTGTTGTTCAACTACTAAAATAGCAAACGTCAGATGGGATAGGAACGGACCGTAAAAAGAAAGATGTCTAAATTTTTCAATTATCTTCATGGATTTTTTTTCTATAAACTAAAAATATTTTCATCTTATATATGAGGAGATTTTTGGGCTACAACCCACATATTAAAGTGTGCTGCTAACTCACAAATGGATATATTATATGAAATATTAGTGCTCACTATATTTGTCAGTTAACACTTTGAAACATTCTCATTAAGCTGCAATCTGAATGTATGCTGTGACACGAAATGTTTTGCAAGGCAAATACTTTCCATGACATTATCATTATAATTATTACTAACACAAGAAGAGTGATAAATGCATCTCCCCTGACCTGATATTTCTTTTTCAAAGATATTTTACAATTTGAAGCATATTTTTTGTTTGTTTTATGCATGTCATACTGTAGGACATTGATTAAAAAAGATGATAATAGAAAAACTTTAAGAAATCTTTGGTTTTTGATTTTTTTCATTTACTTCCAGCCATATGCATTTAGTTTTTCCTTTCTTTTTTTTCTCTTTTTTTTGGGAGGGCTGCATAAGACTACATCTATAGTGAGTAAAATTGCAAATTGAATTTAAAATATATGATGGCAAACTCCAAATGACAAAATAGGACTAAAATCACTCAAACTAATTTCATATACTGGTTTTAAAACCTTCTTAAAGATATTTGGTCCGGTTGTATGAAAACTATATCCTCTGGACCAGGTGTGTCAAACTTAAATACACAGTGGGCCAAAATTCAAAACTGGAACAAAGTCGCGGGCTAACATTAATATTTATTGAAGATCTAGATATAAGAATGAATCTTTTCTTATTGACTCAAACAAGTTTTGCTGAAAAACTGAATATGGAACAAGCAAAGCTTAATACTAAACAATATATATATTAGCTGTATAATACCAGTAGGCCAGCTCTAATAGTAATTTGGTATTGGCTTCGTAATTAGGCTGCGGGCCAAATTTGGCCCGCAGCCTAATTACATTTGGCCCGCGGGCCAGAGTTTGACACCTATGCTCTGGACTGATGCCCAAAAACATCACACTAGAGGACATTGTTTGTCCTATATACCTAGGACTTTGACTTGCTCTTGTGTGCACTAATAATCATGAGTTAATAATCAAGCATGCATGTGTGCATTTCTAGTAAAAAGGAATTCTCAGTTTCGTTTTTAGTTTTTGCAACTGCACTTCAGGAAACGCTCATCGTTGTAGTCTGACTGACCGACCTTCTGTTCTTTTTTTTTTTTTTTTTTTTTTGCCTGTCCCGTTTGGCTCTTTTGCCATCAGAATTGTTGTCTAAAGGCAAAGAAAGATGCCCAACGGATTTACTTTACCAAATTGACCATCCCAGCCTTGCCGTAATGGTCCATTTGATTCACCTTTTATTGTTTATTTTATTTTCACTTACTGAATACGGGACAGACTTGACTGGGGGAAAGAAAGAGGGAAAGAGAAACAGCTGAGAAGAGGGACGGGGGAGAAGGGCAAAAGACAAAAACCAACAGAACGGGCAGAAAAAAAAAAGAAAAAAAAATGCATATATCAATCACCTGGATCACCTGCTGAGAAAGAAAAAAGAAAACAAGCAGAAGAGAACAAGAGTAATAGAATAAACAACATCGCAATGATATATGGGAATATGACAGTAAATACTAAATATTAAACATTATTGTGCAGCACATAAGATCAACAGAACACAGTGTGCTTAGAGGTAGGAGCCAAAAAGGGTGTAGTTTGTGGGTGTGATCACCCGTGTGTACACCTGTGAGCATGGACGCGCTTGTTTTTTTTAAAAGGTTCCTTCATGTAATGATCTGCTAGAGGGTGTGGGGGGGCATGAAGCAGGTATGGAGGAGATCAAAACTCCAGACATCCAGAGGCCCCCAGAACACAAGAGACCAAGGAAGACCAACAGAGGGTCAGCCGCGCCACTGTCCCAGAAAGAGCTGAGGAGAGTCCCAGATGAGGGCTCACTCAGCAGCCGCGGAGCAGAAGCCAGGGGGAGTTGCAGTGACGCGCCCGTGAGCTCCGCCGGCAGCCAGCCGTGCCTGAGTGACCGAGCCCCAGGCCGAGAGGCCGGGGGCACCCCACCTCCGAAGTGGCCCGAGCGAGCCCCAGGCTCCAGGCCCCGATAAGCGGCCGCCAAGGAGTGAGCCGGTGTGTACCTGGACGCCCATCCCCGGACTCAAAGAACCACCAACGCACCGATGTCTGAGGGAGTCCGCCACTGGCAGGGGAAGTGGTGGTGGGGGGAGATAGGCCTCCAAACCTTGGAGTAGGGCTGCTCAATTAATCGAATTTTAATCACGATTACGATCTGGGCTGTCAACGATCATTAAAAATGACTGAGCCGATTATTAGCCCCTCCCTCGTCCTTTACTCTGCTCCGTGTGGCAAATCGAGCGCACCTCTCTGCATTTCGAACACGTGTCACAACAATTAAGAGCAGCGGTCCCCAACCTTTTTTGCCCCACGGACCGGTTTATGCCCGACAATATTTTCTTGGACCGGCCTTTAAGGTGTTGCGGATAAATACAACAAAATAAAATTAGTACCGGTACCGAAAAAAAGAAAATTTATTCATAACACACATGAAAAGACCAAGGAAAACTGAGTAAACAATAAAAACGATAACAAAATAACGCTGAAAACCGATAAAAACCCTGAAAACTATACATTTCACACCTGAGCCTCAACTCTCACAGCCCGGTACCAAACGACTAACGGACCGGTACCGGTCCGAGGCCCGGTGGTTGGGGACCGCTGATTAAGAGGACCCGAGGGAAGCTCGGAAAGCTAAGCAGAAGTCATTTGGAGAGGAGAGTGACTGCCGTTGGTTGAAAAGAGAGGTAAAAAAAACTTCAGTGGTGTGGAAACATTATAGGTTCGCAGAGTCAGACGTGGATCAAGTAGACATAGTGTGTAAACTTTGCTACAGTGTCGTAGCTGCACCACAGAGCAACACTGCAAAGTTCACTAAACAGATGTTTACATTTTTCATTTATTTTTTATATTGCAAACATTTGCACTCTTATCAGTATTTGCACACTATTTTATGACAATCTTTAAAGTCATTATTCAATACATTGTTATTGTTAAATAAATATCGTCAAATAATCGAGATCTCAATTTCAGTGAAAATAATCTTGATTATCATTTTTGCCATAATCGAGCAGCCCTACCTTGGAGGGCCTGAGATGTCCCCAGAGAGGTGGCATCTGACACCCAACCTGACATATAGACACAGACATACAGGCACACACATACACAAACATCCATTCCTATCGTCATTCTCTCATATGCACTTACTCCACACTCAACCAACGTGGAGACAGACATAAAGAGACGCTGTACACACGATCACACTCCCCAAGCGTACTCTACGAACCAGGTCTAGGTACCCTTGCCCCTGGAGGGGGGAACTGCACCCAGACCCAGGTGGTGTTACCCTTTTCCCTGCGGTGGGGGGAGGCAGACCGCCCCGACTCCGCAGCAGCAGGGAGGACCCACACTCCAGACCGGCCAACTCCTCCTCCTAGCCCCCCCGCTCCAGCAGGCCGCAGAGAATGGGGGTGAGAGAAGACTCCAAACCTCCCTCCACCCGCTCATTGTAGTGTTGATGCATGTGTGTTCTAAGGTGCATTTAAAACCCAGGAGGGCATGGAGCTACCTGCCAGAGAGCAGCAGTACGGTGTACATTTTAGGACATCGTCAGGTATCAGACAAAAAATTGTCAGGTGTCAGTTGTCAAAAAAAAAGTTGTCAGGTATCAGAAAAAAAATTGTCAGGTGTCAGAAAAAAAATTGTCAGGTGTCAGTTGTCAAAAAAAAAAAAAGTCAGGTATCAGAAAAAAAATTGTCAGGTGTCAGAAAAAAAGTTGTCAGGTGTCAGTTGTCAAAAAAAAAAAGTCAGGTATCAGAAAAAAAATTGTCAGGTGTCAGAAAAAAAGTTGTCAGGTGTCAGTTGTCAAAAAAAAAAAAGTCAGGTATCAGAAAAAAAATTGTCAGGTGTCAGAAAAAAAGTTGTCAGGTGTCATAAAAAAAGTTGTCAGGTGTCAGAAAAAAAGTTGTCAGGTGTCAGAAAAAAAATTGTCAGGTGTCAGTTGTCAAAAAAAAAAAAGTCAGGTATCAGAAAAAAAATTGTCAGGTGTCAGAAAAAAAGTTGTCAGGTGTCAGAAAAAAAGTTGTCAGGTGTCAGACAAAAAATTGTCAGGTGTCAGTTGTCAAAAAAAAAAAAGTCAGGTATCAGAAAAAAAATTGTCAGGTGTCAGAAAAAAAATTGTCAGGTGTCAGACAAAAAAGTTGTCAGGTGTCATAAAAAAAATTGTCAGGTATCAGAACACAAGGTACCAGAGAGAAAATCTTCCTGCAGGTGGCGCTGTTGTCATGTCCCACCCGAATTGATTTCCAAATACGTCATCAACGTGTGACCGTGGGAGAGCGTAAGGTCATTGACCTCACCGGAGTTTTACCGTGGTTCAGGCTCCTAACGACACAAGGTAAGTTTAACTTTTTCTCCCTTTTGTTCATATTTTTGCCACAGTTGTGTTATATTAAGTTGCAGTTATGTTGTGAAAGTTACATATCAGAGACGGAAAGCCAGTTTTGTACGAAACCAAATCAGTACTATTTTTGTCTGGCTAATTCATTCTAGCTAGCGACAGTGGTGAAACGTGATTCAAATTTAAACTGTTCAGTAATTGTTTTGTATACATTTCAGCAAATGGACAAGCTGAAAGCTTACGAGCAGCTTAAAAAAGACCTTGAAAATGGTAATCCAACACTTTATTAAACTTTTTGGTAATGCTTGCAAGTTAATTTTTTTAACTGCAAAGAACCCTGACAATATCATGCTTTAATTATTTAACATGTATGGTATTCATATTTACTTCTCTTTATTAATATGCATGTTAACAGATGTATATAGTTATTACTTTATGATATTGTTGGAGTGCCCGATTTAAAAATAAATAAATAAATAAAAATGAAAAAAGATAAATTTCTCACAAAATTAAAAGATTGCAATTTAAAAGTTAGATAGTCATGTAGGATCTGTCTCCTACAGTCAATCTATAACTACTTACCCTTTTAAAATTTTATTTGAAGGTGTGATTACCCAAAAAGGCTTTGATAACAACATAAAAAAGCTCCTGACAGCAGAAAAATCAGGTAGGTTTTGATACTTTTGAACAACATGCAAAACAATCTCCTTTATTTAACATGATATGCTTAGCAGGTTATGATTGAATAACCACTTTATTAATAGATGCAATACATTTTGAAAGCAGATGACTGTGCAGTAGTCTGTGATTGTAGTAGAATTCTATAAACCACATGTTTCACATCAATGCCCTATTTATATTGCAGATGACACTACTTCAACACGTGGCAATGAATTTCTCAGTAAGAAAACCACAATTATTTTGCTTCAAGGTCATTTGTAATATAGAACTCGCTGTGGATCAGTTTGATTAACTTTCAGCTTCATCCATTACAGGTGCAGCAGAGGCCTTTGGTAAAGCCAAGAAACTACTACAGCCTCAAGTAAAGAAAAGGCAGTTTCCACTGAATGATAAACGTTTGGACCATGCCAAATCATTATTGAAGGTTAGTTAAAAAGTGAAGCTACCTGTATGACTATCAGCAATATATTAAAAAATAACTTTCTAAATTTGGCTTATTTTTTAATAAATTTCCCTTTTTTTCCTTGATGCTAGGTCAGACTGGCTCCCATGGAGTGGAAGCCAAGAACTCATAGAAAGTGTGGACGGTACCAGAAGTTAATAATGGACGAAGCTCCACCTCGAATCATTCTTCAAGGCCATGAAACCTATGATGATTTAATTACCACAGGCAAAGAACGCTTCTGGCCAGAGCGTACTGAGGGGAGTGAGTTCACTCTTTGCCATTCTGACGGGACCAGGTGGAGTAAGCAGGAGTTCCACAAAGAATACGGAACTGTTTCTGATATTACACATATGTGGAAAAGAACAATATACATCGGGCGACGACAACTGGGTAATAAAGTGTTCAATATTACTATTAACTACTGTCTAGCACTCGAATTTGTATGGTATGAAATAATTTTACTTTTTGTACAGAGGTCGTGTGTTTGGATGATCAAAGTTCCATCTCAGGTGTGTGCCTGCCCAAACCAAATTGAATATTTTTGATGTTATGATTGAACATGGTACACTGGCCATGTTGGGCATTATTCAGATATATTGCAATTAATGTGTTATTTTACAGATGAAGACCCTGTAACTAAAGTGGGTGGTGATGAAAGTTGCAGTTTAGGTGAATGCCTGGACATCTAACTAAATCATTAAAATTGACTTCTTTTTTGTTTTGCATTACATTTCCAACCTTTACACACTTGTTTACTATGCTTGGTCATTGCACAGTTACTGTATATAATATGCATCTTATTCTGCAGATGAACTTCCTGAAACCCTCATAGGACAAAGTGTTGCAGAACATGTAAAACCATGGCTTCATCTTGAACAGAACAATTAATTTCTTATCATTGTCATAAATGTGGATATTTTCACAGTGCACCCTGCAAAAAGTATATCTTGGCTGAATGTGTTCATAGGATTTCCATGCAGAAACATCCAGCTCAGCTGAATTTGAAACAGGGAGAGTCAGAAAGAAAAGCCAGTCCAAGCAAAGGAAGGAGGAAAATGTAGGGTCATCTCTAGGTCCAGGTGGAGCAGTGAGCCAAGACATGTTACCACATGCAGTTATTGAGTCAAAAGAAGCTATGGAGGGAGCTGAAGAGCTATCTGAAGGTGCTGGAAGTAGTGGGCTTTTGAGAGATTTTGCACAGTCTTTCAACCCAACTCCAAAATCGCCATCATGTAAGCATTCTTTCCCATTTAGGGCTAACATCATATCATCAGACAAAATTGTAAATAAAGGTTTTCATTCTTCACTATTTGGTACTCAAGTTCCTGGAGTAAACCTAGATATTAGTGATCCAGCAGTTAATAGAAGAATGATTAGCAGTAGCTGTATGTTAATGGATGTTACTTTGTGTTTTTTTTTTTATCCCCAAGTGTATCTTCCACGTGTTCCATATGTGGAAGAGGCTTTAATTACATACAGTGAGGACAATCTACTGGGAGAAGGAACATTTGGCAAGGTATATAGAGGTTCTTTTCATGGTACTCCAGCAGCTGTTAAAAGGATCATGTGTGGCCAACAAGGGATGGAGGACAGCGACATTCATCATGAGATAAATGTTTCACTGTAAGAACTTTGACACACTTTTTTTTTTCATTGTCAAAATCGATTCTTCCTCAAGCTGTAACATAATATGCCTCTATTTTGTTTTTTTTATTCGGACATGTTTCTGTTTTATTAGGAGACTGTCTCACCCCAACATCGTCAGACTCATGGCAGTTGCCCGCACTGAGTCCTGCTTTTTGTTGGCAGCTGAATACATTCATGGCGCAACCCTGCAGCAAGTGCTTCACACAGACAGCTGCTTGGTGAAGGTACCAATACTCATAACTTTATGTTTAATACATTTAGGTAGATGTGAATTATCTTAATACCCTCATATTAAAAAAGAACTTTTTATTGCTGGCATTTGTTTAAATATGTACTTGAAACCATCTTTGTGTACAACATATAAAAAGACTGATTCCTTTATTTTTCTCTCATGTTTTCAACCATTTAGAATTACCAAAATGATCTTTAATTGTCAAATGCCAGAAAAGTACCAACTTAGTAAAAGAATAATCTTAAATTTTTAATAATAAGCTCCCTTACTGTTTTGGTAGAATTGCTGTTTTTACTTGGATGAGGTCCAGACATTTTAGGTTTTCTTCTACAATATTCTTACAATATTTTTCAGGAATTTCTGTCCAGTCCTCCAGACAGGACTGGTGTAACTGAGTCAGATTGGTTGGCCACCTTGCTCACACACACCATTCACCTCTGCTTACAGTTTCGCAAGAGGACTGCAATCAGGGCTTTTTGATTGTCACCGCCAAACATTGACTTTGTTGGTCTTAGGTCCCATTGTAATTTATTGAAATTGAAATGGCAATTGCATTTGAATACTAATCCTATTTGAAGTAATACATTTCCAGTGGTAGACATGTTAGATTGTCACACCTGGCTACGCATTGTTTTATTAATATTATATATTGTCTTGATAGCTTGAAGGGGATGATGCCGGTTTCATATCACTGGACTTATCCATGGCAGTAGAGTACATCCATGCACAGAGAATCATTCACCAGGATATAAAGCCAGCAAATGTCATGGTAAGCCATACTGTATTTTTCTTTTTCTCCACTTTGTTTTTGAAGATCAAAATAAAAATAGTATATTATTTATTTAACTTTATTCTCTTCAGTCTATTAAACACTACATTTGAACAATGAGAAACTTTTCTGGCATATTCATATAAAGGATTTTTTTTTAAAGTAAGAAGCCTTACATTGTTTCTTTAATAGTCCAATTTTTCTTTAATATGTTGGTTCTTGCACACCTACAAAATTCCCAAACATGTTGTAAGTTTAGGCTTTACAAACTGAAAGTTTCTATTCTTTTATTAGTCTGTACCACTTGCTTAAGTGGAATGGGGATTAAAAAATGCACAGGACTATAAAACCGGGTTGGATCATTAACCAATCTGTTAATTTTAATGTTTGGTATAATAAACAATCTCAGAATAAATCTGCAGTGATTGGGTGATCTGGGTGCTAAAAGCTTTGAGGGTTTTTTTTTTTTTTCCCCAATTATGAGCTGTGGTCTTTGGAATGACATTTTTGATAACATTTGTGAAATTTTAGACAACCTGGTAAGTTCTCATATGTATACCTTATAGGTTCACCACCCTTCTAAAAAGGCAGTCCTGACAGACTGGGGCATGGCAAACATAAGAGACACTGTGATGCTTCGTCAAGGGAGTAAGTTCACTGCCCAGGCTACTGGTCCAGCTGGTGGCACATATCTTTACATGGCCCCTGAATGCATACTGATGTTTGAAGAGGCCTCGTTCCAGACAGACATGTGGTCCCTCGGAGCCACATATCTGGAGATCCTGACGGGTTCCGCTCCGTGGATGGTTAAAAAACAAAGAGAACTGGCTGCACTAATGGCCACCAAAACCCCACCACATGCCCTATCACATCTCAGTGACAAAAACAGTTTTCTTGGTGGTTTGGTGAGCTATGACCCAGACTCAAGGCCTTCCGCATCTGATGTTGTTAAGTTTCTCAAGTCAGGCCTTGATCTTACGAGCCGATATGGCTACAAGTGGTAATGTTGCTACAGTCTGCAGTTCAAAAGTCTTTCAATGTGAATTATGTTCTACATTTTGTTAACAAAAGTTGTGGTAAATGAAACACTGAATCATTATGAAAGATGGCACCTTGTCAATTGTATTTCAACATTTTATTGTACATTTTGTTGGTCAGACAGTTTTCAAATTACCTGTTGATTTTAAACAAGGATAAATAAATGTTAACAAACACTGTTGTATGATTTTATTGGTCATTGGAAATGTTTACTGGTGCACCTTCCATCCTCTCTCTCTTCAGAAAGATGTATATGTCATTTGCCTCGGCAAACGTAGAAGGTGTAGGAACTGCATTTCTGTTCATGGCAGTTGTGAGCTCTTGGACTAGCATGAGGTATGCAGCAAGGCAACCATCAGGTGTGCAGGGAAACTGGCTGTTTTCTAAAATGTTCTGGCACATGTCTCTGAATTCCTGGTTTGCTACCAGTGAAGGCTCTTCCCTCTCACAGATTAATTGCTTGGCATAGTCTAAAAGGTCTGGGTCAACAATGTGCAGCACATTGCCATATCCTGCGAATGAAAGACAATATTGAAAAGATGTTCACTTTGAATGTTAAAAATAAATGAATAATGACAAAGCTGTTCTAGAACCTGTATAAGAAGCAGTCAGTGTTTACAGATGTTATTACAGAAACTTAAAGATGGAAATATCACTCAAACATTTAGATAAATTTTTAGTTAAAGGTGTCAATATGAAGCCATTTTAGTATTGACAGTAGAAATTCAGAAATCTCTTATTGTACTACAAGTAGGCTTCTTCGGAAGACACAAAAGAGAAAGCACATTATAACAGTTTTACGCTCATTACACTGGCTTCCAGTATATTTTAGAAAATTCATTTTAAAATTTTAGTAATGACTTTCAATGCTCCGAATCGTGAAGCTCCTGCCTTAATTTCTGATCTTATAGAACCCCACGCTCCCTCTCCCAGCCTGTGATCATCTAATCAATGGCTGTTAGTAGTCCCACCAGAAGACCAGAGGCAAGAGATTCTCCAAAGCGGTGGCTCCCAGGTCATGGAATGCTCTGCCTCCATCATTACGTTTCCTTGATTGCATTTATTCTGTATGTTCGATTGTGCTGTTTTATGTTTATCTGTTTTATATTATTGTGAAGCCACTTTGTGGTTTTTATCCTGTGAAGAGTGCTATATCAAAGTAAAAGTAAACTACCGTATTTCCCGGACTACAAAGCGCACCTGAATATTAGCCGCACAAGCTAAAATCAGGGGAAAATCCTGTTTTGTACATACATTAGCCGCACCTGACCAAAAGCCGCGGGTGTTTCAATATTGACTTATCATATGTAAGAGAATATGCACAAAGCGAATTGTCAGGAAAGAGATGGCTGTTTGGAGACACACCCCTTTTATTAATATTTTGAAAATCAAGTTATGGGTACATATTTGCACATGTGCTGTGCTTCATAAATGAGTAACAAATGTAGTACATAACAGTAACCTACAGCACACCAGAAAAATAGATTCAGACTACCTTTTAGGCTCAGGTGCAGTGACACGGCTTTAACAAGAAGAAAAGTCAGTCATTCACCACCATCTTCCTGCGCACTAAAACCACCAAAGTCCTCTTCTCCAGTGTCGGAAACGAACAGGCTCAGGATGGCTTCGTCATCCACTCTCAGCTTCTTTCCTTCGTTGTCACTTTCAAAACCAAAGATAATCCTCATTGTCATTGTCAGTCGAACACCCTCTGAAGGGCCGTGGCGGTGTCCTCCTCTTCATCATGCAGCAGTCCAGCCCTTCGAAATCCGTTGGTGATCGTGGATGTTTGCACACTTTTCCACGCTGTCAGAATCCACCGGTAGAGTTGAGCACAACTTGCTTTTCGCAAGTTTATCGCCGCTCGTCATCCACGACTCCCGCTGAACGCATAGCGCTACTTTGAAGTTTGTTTTTCGCGCTACTTGTACGGCACTATGTTGCCTGGCGGATGGACATGTGACCAACATACCACTCTTGAACCCCGATCCTTCCGCCAGGCAACGTAGTGCCGTACAACAGCGGAACAAACAAAACAAATCGTCTTACGATATCACAAAAATCATGGACAATCTATAGAAAAGCCGCACCTGACTAAAAGCCGCAGGGTTCAAAGCTTGTGCAAAAAGTAGCGGCTTATAGCCCGACAATTACGGTAATGAAAGTTAAAAAACAAACAAAAAAATAAAACCCCACAGGCTTTCAAATGACATACCAGGAGGTGGTGAGGTAAACAGAAGGTCGGGTTTCCCAAATGGACCAGGTGCATTGCGTTGCTTGCGGATGTCATGGGTGTTCCAAACTGTTTGCTCCGTTTTTAAGTCTCTTTGAAGCAGTGGCAAGTGTGAGTACTGCAAGCAGTTGCTATGAAAAAGGAGAATTAAAAAAATTAATATGTTCATCTGCTTCTTTGAGGTAGAATAAGTAAAAGCTAAATTTTAATCAGTACTCAAAAAACAAAGGCATTCCTAGACCACATACTTTCATACTGCTGCTTGATTATTTTTCATGTCTAAAAATATTGACTTACATGTGCACAGGATTGTCCAGTTCAAGGATCCCAGACTCCATCATGGCCTACGCATGTTGTTTTGAAAAAGACATAAGTTGTGAAGGTGAGAATTTCATTAGTGAAAAGGTACAGATGTACATAAACACAGATTCTGGCCTTGTGTTTTCAGATAAACTAATCCATCGTATGTTTAACGAAATTTTGATGGCTAGTCTTTGTTAATAGGTTTTACAGGTGAAAGATTTGCTTTACCTCAAATGTTGTCAGCCATTTCTTAATCCATGTCCGCTTTAAAATACTGTTGAAACATTCAGCTCTCTAAACAACAGAAACATGACATTATCAGTTTTGTTGTCAGGTTGTTACTTTAGAAATAGTCATTTACCAGCTTAAAGACATACCTGGTTGTGCACTGATGTCCCCATTCTGAAGCACCTCCATGCCTGATTCCCAAGATCTCGCATGTGAAATGCCATCTGCATTTGACCCACAACAAGGTTCTCCTTTCCTCTGTCCCCCCGAATCATTTGAGGACAGCCTAAAGACACAAACTGAAGATAATTAGTGAATGATGAAAAAATAAATTTATTAACAAAATGTAATCTTTTTTAACCCCCCATTTTTTTAGTATATTGCATACCACCCTGTTCTTGAACAGCCTCAAAGAAGTATCTGGCCACAAAGTTTTATTTGCGGTTGGATGTGCCCACCTTTAGCCATAGAACCTTCCTGGAAAATCTGAAAAGAAAGAAACAGAAAAGTGGCCACTTGTACATATGATTTAATCATGTTTTGGCACTATGTTTGGTTTTTGTTACATTCCCCAAGAGTGACAGAGGATTTTTATGAAATACAATATAATCAAGTGTGCCTTATATTCAAGTGTTCATATATTTTCACATAACCAAGCCTATTGTTGAAGAATCACCTAACCAAGTCTATTGTTAAAGGAAAACATGATGCATTCCTTACCTCAGTGTCTGAGATGTTTGACAAACATGATATAATGATGCATTCTTTACTTCAGTGTCTGTGATGTCAGATACAGCATGATATACTTCTGTATTCTTACCCCAGTGTGTGAAAGATCAGATAAGCTGATCTAATGCCTAACCTCTCTTCGACTTCTCACAAAAGAGAAAGTACTATGTAACCTGCTTTTTCCTATAAATAAAGGAAGCAAGCCTGCATTCGGTGTGTGTGTTCCTCAGAGACACTCACACGTGCGCACGCTCTTATACACTCTGAGTTTGGTCTGCA
This sequence comes from Aulonocara stuartgranti, assembly GCF_965226115.1. Classification (NCBI taxonomy): domain Eukaryota; kingdom Metazoa; phylum Chordata; class Actinopteri; order Cichliformes; family Cichlidae; genus Aulonocara; species Aulonocara stuartgranti. The sequence goes on from NC_138950.1 coordinate 10,063,436, forward strand.
GTGTCTTATTTCTCTTGCTTGTGTTTGAACAAATGTCTTCCCCTGACAAAGAGTATGCTGGTTTTCCATTGTATTATGTCTAGGCGTTGTTTCTGGTTCCTCCGGCCATTTTGACTGCCATAGTTGTGTAGGCTTACATGCCTTTGGAATTGAATGTGACTCTTGACTGTGTTCAGACTGACGCGAGGGGAGAGCTGCCTTTTGTTTTGTAATCCCTTGTATTCTCCTGTTTATGTGTTGGTTAGGTAGGTTATCGTAAATTGTACATTTTATTTTCTTTGGAGTTAAATTCTGTTTACTTTATATCAGGGATGTTTTGTTTGTTGTGTTGGTCTTGGCCCTCCCTGAAATTAACTGCCAGTCTGAAATGGAACTTTAAGACTAGCAGGAAATAAGCCTTTTAAAAACCGCCATCTTGAATCCTCCTTCACTATTCATACTTTATCTTGGTCCCTTAGACCAGGCTTGGCCAAATCCAGACCTCGAGGGCCAGTGTCCTGCATGTTTTAGATATCACCCTGGGTAAACACACTTGAATAAAATGATTAGTTCATTACCAGGCCTCTGGAGAACTACAAAACATGTTGTGAGGGTAATTTAGCCATTTGAATCAGCTGTGGATCAAGGACACATCTAAAACCTGCAGGACACCGGCCCTCGAGGCCTGGACTTGCCCATCCCTGCCCTAGACTACTCAGGAGAGATAACACCTCAGTTTACCGCACATCCTTATCTTGAAGCAACTTTGTACTATCACTGAATATAATAAATTAAGTAGCGAATGCCATATTCAAACCTACCCATCAATCCCCAAATGTATCCACATTCCAAAGAACTTCAGTTTATCATTGCCTATATGAAACAACAAATAATAATTACAATTTGTTTCAACAGAAGTACCATCAAAACATGTTTGGAAGGTTAATTGAAAAGATAAAATAAATACCATCAATGTGCCATGTGTCATTTGGACCACGGCTGATGTAATTCCGACAGGGAATTTTCTTCTTTCCAGGAGATCTCCTCTGAAGACCACTTGCATCCATATACCTCATTATATTAGCAACATCGTCTCTACAGTAACAATAGATTTTACTATGAGCTCAACAGTAAAACAAGAGAATACTTGATTATATACACACTATTTAACCAACCTGTAACAAGGCCGCACTCCTCTGACATCCCTTACCCGCTTTACCATTGCCCTGATTCCTTGTTCAGGAGACCACTGTTTCATCTCACTCTAAAAAACAAACAGACAATTGAATGTTTTTTTTTTTTAAATCACTACAGAAAATAACATTTATTGTTTCTACAATAGCTCATGACACAGACTTCAGGAAAATATATATTTTTTGCACTGATGTTTTAACGCTTACCTCCACAGCTTTGTGGATTTCAGTAAAAGGTCGTTGGGGGCATCTTCGCTTCAACCCTAGAAGTTTTAAAACTCGTCTCAGATGCCTCTCACTGTTAAAAGACAACACAGACTTACATTATATTGAATGCAAACTGCATGTTTTGTCATTTTAGAGAGTTGTCACGGAAACTGTTGAAATGCAGACTTACCTTATTTTATGCCCATATGAATTCAGTGCACAGCTGATTTCCTTTTGTTTTAAGCCTTTGTTGAACAATGTTATTATCATCATATCTTGAAAGGTTAAGTGTAACAACAACAGTCTAATTGATCATCCACCTCTTACACTGAACATAAGTAATTAACCAGTAAAGTACTAAATCTTTTTATGTGGCAATTACACTAAAATCATCGTCTATTCAGTGCCCACAAATAAAACATGTGTAGCAAAAAATACACTTCTTTGATATTAAAGAGGTGAACAGTAGTTAATAAATAAGTTGTACTTCAGTCATTTATTTTTAATGCTCTTTTTTTAATAAAAAAAAAAGTATTTTTGGTACAGTCATGGGAACCAGCCAGAGTCGGATACTCCTTTCATCATCGTCAGATGACATATTGCAGCAAAGTCTAAAAACAATAACAGAAAAAAAAAATCGGGATCAAAAAATATCCCGACAGTAGCAATATAGAAAAGAGAAATAAAGAAAAAGAGCGACAGAAAGGATGCAGGCTGCTCGTAAGCTTTCAGCTTGTCCATTTGCTGAAATGTATACAAAACAATTACTGAACAGTTTAAATTTGAATCACGTTTCACCACTGTCGCTAGCTAGAATGAATTAGCCAGACAAAAATAGTACTGATTTGGTTTCGTACAAAACTGGCTTTCCGTCTCTGATATGTAACTTTCACAACATAACTGCAACTTAATATAACACAACTGTGGCAAAAATATGAACAAAAGGGAGAAAAAGTTAAACTTACCTTGTGTCGTTAGGAGCCTGAACCACGGTAAAACTCCGGTGAGGTCAATGACCTTACGCTCTCCCACGGTCACACGTTGATGACGTATTTGGAAATCAATTCGGGTGGGACATGACAACAGCGCCACCTGCAGGAAGATTTTCTCTCTGGTACCTTGTGTTCTGACACCTGACAATTTTTTTTCTGATACCTGACTTTTTTTTTTTTTGACAACTGACACCTGACAATTTTTTGTCTGACACCTGACAATTTTTTTTCTGACACCTGACAACTTTTTTTCTGACACCTGACAACTTTTTTTATGACACCTGACAACTTTTTTTCTGACACCTGACAACTTTTTTTCTGACACCTGACTTTTTTTTTTTTGACAACTGACACCTGACAATTTTTTTTCTGACACCTGACAATTTTTTTTCTGATACCTGACAATTTTTTTTTTGACAACTGACACCTGACAATTTTTTGTCTGATACCTGACAATTTTTTTTTTGACAACTGACACCTGACAATTTTTTGTCTGATACCTGACAATTTTTTTTTTGACAACTGACACCTGACAATTTTTTGTCCGATACCTGACGATGTCCTAAAATGTACACCGTACAGCAGGTAAGCGCATGGTCCCTCCTGCTAGCCCTCAATGTCTACGTGTATTTAAAATTGAGAGGTGGGAACGACGCCAGGGGTGAGGTGTACACCCTGATGGTAATTTGGATTCCGTGTATCGTGCCCACCCCCAAGATCCTACATGTATGTGTAATGAGAGTGTGAGTAATGTGAATGTCTAAGTTGTGGGATAAAATTGAGGCAGAGGCAGCCAGAAGGGGACAGAGGGGGGGTAGCCTCCTCTGCACCCTGGTGACATACCCCTACTCCAAGGTCCTGCATGTGTGGGTGGTTGTGGTGGAGCGGGAAGGGGGAGGCAGCTGGAGATGGGGAGGGAAGGAAGGGAGGGGCAAGTGACCCCTCCCTGGGGCCAGCTCCCCCGCTGACCCCAGTAGGCACCCCCATACTCCGCGACCCGCCAGGGAAAGGGGGCCCAGGCCCATCCAGACCGGGGCCCAGTGCAGCAGTGCCTCCCGGCCCCACAGAGCCCGGGACAGTCCACCCAACCCCACCACAGAGAAAACTGCACCCACCCCACCATCCACTCATCTTCCAGACTACATAAGACAATAAACACACAGGCTGAGATCTTCCTCCACCTCTCCTGTATCTCCCCCTCCTGCAGAGAGAGTTCCTGAAGAGAGGAAAGTTCCTTCAAGATGTGACAATCTCCCCCACCAGTTGAAGAGCCCCCCAGGTGGCTCGATGCACCGGTGGCACCCTGCTCCAGGGCTGGGCCCCCATGCACCCACCCGCCCACAACCCCGGCAACACACCAATCAGGACCCAAGCCCCCGAGGCCCGGCCCGGGCCCCAGCCCAGAGACGGAGCGCCCCCAGAACCTCACGCCCATCCCGGACCCACCCAGGGGCAGCCAGGCTACCAGGTCAGTAACCCACGTCCATCAGCACAGACCCTCCCCTAGCCCCGCTGCACGCAGCCACGAGGAAACAGTCACCTGAGAGCCAACAGAGCCCCTAACCGGACATGACCTCTACCCCGGGTTGAGCCCCCCAAGGAAGATGCCTCCGGGGAACCCCCCGACGCCCTAAGCCTGTCCCTACCCCCACACCAATCACAACAGTGAAGGCGGGACCAAACTATGACCCCCCACCCCCACTAGGTGATGGAGCTGATCAAAGGAGCCCAGAGCAATTGATCTGATGTGGTGGCAGAGGCTGTATCAAGACTAATGTAATCTAATAGATAATTTCTATATTGGTTAGAATTAAGATTGTTTTTATTTTTCCAGTTCATGAGGACTGTTTTCTTGGCTATGCATAGGGCAGTGAAAACCATATGGGCGATATTCTTTTCTGAAGTGACATTATCTAAGCTGCCCAACAAACACACTAAGGGGGAAGTTGGAATGTTACATTTCAGACACTTCGATAAGTCTTCACATATCTCACGCCAAAACTTCTGAACTGGTGGACAGAACCAAAGAGCGTGGATATAATTGTCCGGTGAATTGGTTTGGCAGTGTGAGCAGTTGTTGGTAGACGTAAAGCCCATCTTCAACATCTGATGACCTGTATAGTGCACTCTATGTAATATTTTGTATTGAATTAATTGAAGACTGGGATTTCTAATTAGATGAAAGGTTTTTAAGCAAATCTGAGACCAGAAGTTTAGGTCTAAGTTAACTGATAAATCCGCTTCCCATTTTGCAATAGGAAGTTATATTGATTCATCTGTTTTAGAAAGCATTCTGTATATTTTGGATAGTAATTTGGGGGTTTTAAGAGTAAGAAATTGAACCACACTTGGTGGTGTTTGTAGTTCAACTTGACCCGGTTTAAATTTCTTTTTTACTGTGGATTTAATTTGTTGATATTCTAAAAATCTTTTCTTGTTGATCCCATATTGTGTAACTAGTCCGTCAAATGAAATAAATTCTGTTCCTTCTAGTATATGTTCTAAATATTTGATTCCTTTACCACTCCAATCTGAAAAGTTTATCATATTATTGTTTTGTAATATGTCAGGGTTGTTCCAGATAGGTGTACGTTTGCATGGGATTAATGAAGACGCCGTCAATTTTAGAAACTCCCACCATGCTGTCAGAGAAGAGCTGATGTTGATGCTTTTAAAGCATTCATGTCGTTGGATGTTTGAGCTGATAAATGGTAGGTCTGAGATCTCTAGATTATTGCAAAGTGCTTGTTCTACATCTAGCCAAGGTTCATCTAAGAGGGTATGTTTTAGCCATCCTGAGATAAACTGAAGCCTGTTGGCTAAGAAGTAGTGCTGAAAGTTAGGCAGTTCTAGTCCTCCTTTATCCTTGGTCTTTTGTAGTGTTTTTAAGTTTATACGTGGGGGTTTATTTTTCCAAAGGAATTTGGACATACATGAATCTAGAGATCTGAACCAATCTTGTGGCGGTTTAGTTGGGATCATTGAGAATAAATAATTTATTTTTGGTAAGACCATCATTTTTATAGCGGCAACCATTCCCATGAGTGATATGGGTAGACATTTCCATCTAGCCAGATCATCTTCTACCTTCTTTAAAATTGGGATATGGTTTAATTTAGTTAGATCTGCAAGCTTGGGAGAAACATTAATACCTAAATATTTTATATTTCCCGATTGCAGTGGTGTAGAAGAGGAATTATGGAGGGAGCAATTAATCGGTAGGACTTTAGATTTTGACCAGTTAATTGAGTAATCTGATATTCTTGCAAAAGAGTTTATCAATTCAATCACCCCAGAGATATTGGTTTGTGAATTTTGGAGAAAGAGTAACACATCATCCGCATAAAGGCTGATTTTATGTTCCACGTTCTTGCATTTTATGCCCTTAATTACTGAATTCTGTCTAATTGCTGCTGCTAGTGGTTCAATAAAAATTGCAAACAGTGAAGGGGAGAGTGGGCATCCCTGCCTGGTGCCCCTCAAGAGACAGAAGCTGGAGGATGTCTGGTCATTTGTTCTAACACAAGCTGTTGGGGAATTATATAATATTTTTAACCAGTTTATGAAAGAGGATCCAAAACCAAATTTGTGTAAAGTTGCAAATAGAAATTTCCAGTTAACTCTGTCAAATGCTTTTTCTGCGTCTAAAGAGAATATTGTAGTTTCTAGGTTTTTACTGTATGAGTAGTCTATCAAATTAAGTAATCTACGTGTATTTGTTGATGAGTGCCTACCTTTTATGAAACCAGTTTGGTCAGGATGAATTAAGAGGGGGGTTATTTTCTCCAGTCTCTTTGAGAGAGCTTTGCAGATTATTTTAAGGTCTACATTTATAAGGGATATTGGACGATAGCTTGAGGGATATACAGGGTCTTTGCCTGGTTTTAGCAGGAGATTAATGTTTTCAGAATTCATATTTGATGGAAGTCTGCCCTTTTCTTTAATTTCCAACAACGTTCTGTAGAAAACTGGTGCTAGAATCGACCAGAATTCTTTGTAGAATTCTGCAGGAAAGCCGTCTGGACCTGGAGCCTTATTATTGGGCATACATATCAGGGCTTCCTGGAGTTCACCTGGTGTCAGTGGTGAATCCAGTGCCATTGCTTGAGTGTCCAATAATTTTGGAAGAGTTATGTTGTAAAAAAACTGATCAATTTCTTTTTTAGATGGGTTTATTTGTGGTGAATACAACGTTTTATAGAAATCCCTGAAAATGTTGTTTATTTTTATCGGTTCATATATTGTGTTCCCAGATGAATCTTGAACAGCACATATAGTTGTTTTTTCTTTATTTATTTTTAGCTGGTTTGCTAGAAATTGACCGGATTTATTACCATGTTCATAATTTTGTAGGCGTAGTCTTTGTACTAAGAATTTTGTTTAATTATCAATTATCTCATTTAATTCTAGTTTTGTTTTGCGTATTTTGTTCAATGTTTCCTGATCTTGGTGGGACGCGTAGGCTTCTTCTAGTGATTTGATGTTTTTTTCTAATTCCTGAATATTTTTGTTTTCTTTTTTCTTTTTATGTGATGAGAAAGAAATTATTTTACCTCTCATCACAGCTTTCCCTGCTTCCCATAGAACAGAAGCTGATGTTTCGGGAGTGTCATTATAGTCCAAATATGAAGTCCACTCTTTTTAAAAATATTTAATAAAGTCTTCATCTTTAAGTAGTGATATATTAAATCTCCAGTTTTTTCTTGGCGTAGTATTATTCTTGTGCATTAGTGTTAAAGATACAGGACCATGATCGCTGACAGCTATAGGGTGAATCTCAGTGTCTGAAATGTCGTTCAGCAGTGAGCTGCTGACCAAAAAATAATCCAGACGAGAGTAGGAGTGATGCATCACTCCTACTCTCGTCTGGATTAGGGTATATTCCTTACTGGTGGGGTGAAGGGAGCGCCATGCATCGCAAAGACCAAAGTCACTCATATACTGTTTGATTATATTTGTGGACTGCCAATTACGCTGAGTTCCCGCTGTATCGAGCCTATCCATGTTTTCATTTAGTCCAAGGTTGAGGTCGCCTCCAAGAACAAGTGTGCCATCTAAGTGTTCAGAGAGTGCACTGAAAAAACCATGAAAGAATGAGGGATCATCAACATTTGGACCATATACACTTGCAATACATAGCTTTTTATCAAGTATAGATAGTTTAATGATTAAGAATCTGCCCTCTGGATCTATAACTGTATCGAGTACCATGAAATTAATATTTTTATGTATTAAAATTGCTACTCCCCTTTGTCTAGAATTATAACAAGCTGAGAACACATTGGGAAACTCAGGTGTTTTAAGTTCATTCGAACCTCTAAGAGGTCTGTGGGTCTCTTGTAATAGGACAACATCTGCCTGTAGTTTTTTGAGTTGGTTAAATATTTTTAACCTCTTTTCTCTGGAGCCAGCTCCATTTATATTCCATGTAATGAACCTCAGTGTACCCATAGATGGAGAGGTAAGTGACGGACAAGGTAAGCGACTCGTGTTGTAACTGACGTCAGACGCCGGAGATTTTGGCGGAAAATTAAAGCAAATGGTAGTTTAGATTTGAACAAATTCATTTAAGCTTCAGTATTACCAAATAGACTTATCAATTGTCCTATAACTAACACTATTTGTCTAAATAATCTCCAACACCCTGGAGAACAACGAGGAGAGTTTAGAGACTCTCCAAGATTATATTGATCAGTGCTTTCAGGATCTCGTGATGAAGAAGACCCAGTGTGCAGCTTCCCCGGCCAAACCTGAGACGCCGTCGTCGAAAAGACAACGCCCGGCAGATTCCCCCGGCTCAACATCGCCAGCCGGCAAAGATATTGCTGACATACTGGAGTCAATCGACAAGCGATTGTCCAGTTTCGACGCAAGGCTGTCCTTGGTGGAGATTCTTCACCGAGAATTTAAATGCTTGCGAGAATCCCTGGAGTACAGCCAGCAGCAGGTGGAAACGCTTGCTGCTGAAAATGCCATGCTAAGGGAGTCGGTGAAATGTCTCACAGAAAATGTTACCCAGCTCAATAGAGAAAATAAAAAAATAAAAGAAACAGTTATCGATCTACAAGCTCGTAGCATGCGTGATAATCTAATATTTTCTGGTATTCCAGAAGCCGCTGGAGAGGACGCGGAGACCACGGTAAAAAGCTTCATCAAAACCCACCTGAAGCTGCCAGAGGACACTGTGAAGAACATCGTCTTCGATCGGGTACATCGCCTCGGCCCCATTCGGGCTACGGCCGGGAGACCACGTCCTATCGTGGCCAAATTTGGCCACTTCAAACAAAAGCAACATGTGAAAAGCCGCGGCAGGGAATTAAAAGGAACGGACTTCAGCGTGAACGACCAGTTCCCCAAAGAGATCTTGGAACGACGCAGGGTCCTCTTCCCAATCCGACGCGGCTACATCCAGAAGGGCTCCCGCGCTGTCATCGCTGTGGACCGGCTGCACGTGGACGGACAGCTCCACCGCGACCCCAACATCACTCCATGGCTGTATTAACCTCACACCAGATCAGCTACACCCTTTCCCTATCCACTCACACTAACTTGCATTAACATCTGTTTAACTTACCAGTATCAAATCGCATCTTAAAGTGTGATTTCATAGCAGAATTAACACCGTCATTGGAATGTTTACGTTTTGTTTTTGTTTTTTTTCTTCTCGTTTTTTTTTCCTCTCTTTTCCCCCTCTTGGTTTTATGCTGCTCACCCCTGTCCTTGGTTTCTTTCTTTACTCTTTTCACTGCCTCGATCACCTGCTTCGACACTCATCCACAAACATCCTTTATTTCGACACATACGCCGCACCATGCGCTCAACGGCAGCACATTTACTTCAGTCAGACAGCGCACACAGGCGTTTAGGACACACACACACTTAAGCCAAGCCTACTCATATTAGTAAATATGCATACACAAAGTCAGACTCAGGGAGCATCTCGCCACACATTTTCTCTCTCTCTCCTGCTCTTTATTTATGAACAAGTGACGTATTCTCTCCACCTGTCTAAGCGACGCACACAGCATACATCCCTAGTTATACACAAACATCTATGGGTACACCGACCTTCTGTTCTTAAAGTAATGATGGACTGTCGTTTCTCTTTACTTAGAATTAATTTTATGGCAAGAGTACTGTGTACCAACCTGACTTCTACACAACACAACTGATGTTCCTAACCCCATTGAGAAGGCAAGAAATTCCACAAAGGAACCCTGACAAGGCCCACCTATGAAGTGAAACCACTTCAGGTAACTACATCACTTTGAGTGTCAGTGTAGATATTTTCAATATCTTAGCTGCCTTAAACAACATGCATTCTACATAGGGCTGGGCGATATGACCCAAAATTCATATCTCGATATTTTTTAGCTGGATGGCGATATACGATATATATCTAGATTTTTTTTTTTTAAAAGCCATATGGTAAGAACAAAAGGAGAGTTTTTAGTCAAAGCTGTGGCCCAGATGTCACACAGGCACTTTTATTAACATACAGCGTATATGTACATGAAGAAATTACTCAAAAATAAATTATCAGCATTTATTAAATAATAATGCTCCATAAATTGGGCGACCGTGGCTCAGAGGGTTGGGAATCGCATCTGTAACCGGAAGGTCGCTGGTTCGATCCCTGGGCTCTCTGTCCTGGTTGTTGTGTCCTTGGGCAAGACATTTTACCCTACTTGCCTACTGGTGTTGGCCAGAGGGGCCGATGGCGCGATATGGCAGCCTCGCTTCTGTCAGTCTGCCCCAGGGCAGCTGTGGCTACAACTGTAGCTGCCTCCACCAGTGTATGAATGTGAGAGTGAATGAATAGTGGTATTGTAAAGCGCTTTGGGTGCCTTGAAAAGCGCTATATAAATCCAATCCATTATTATTAAAAGAAAACAATTTTGTTTTTGTGCATAACAAAAAGCTCACAATTGTGCAGTCAAAATGTAAACTAACAGATGCTGAGCATAATAACAAAGACAGAAAGATTTCACAGCTGCTCTATTCCCAATTTCTACTGCGTGACTGACAGCTTTGAGTTTGAAATCCTCTTTGTAACCACGTCTCTTAACAGATGCCATTTATGGTCCTTATACACACACACAATACGGTAATATTACGTTGAAGCACAGTACGTATCACTCCGTGAGGCTCCAGACTACGGTATTTGTAATGCTCCGACAATCCATCAAGCGGTGCGGCTTCATAGCTTACCAAAGTCAAACTAAAACATTTTTTGACAGATTGCTGAGCGCCGTGTAGCACATAAAATCAGTTCACGATCAGTAAGCACAACCAGAATTCATACATAAGGCACACAGGATTAAAAGGTGCACTGCCGATTTTAAGTCAATCTCACCACTCACAGACTTTCATTAACCTTTATCTAGACGCTTTACATGAAACAAAAAGGAAAGCATGACATTTATACTACACCACTACATCTTGGTATGGAGTTCCCTTAAGTTCAACAGAGAAAAAAAAAAGCAAGAGCCACAAATCTATACAAATCTGGACTTTGCATGTGGATCTTAAATTCTTGAATTCTCATCTTGTCTTGAAGCAGATCCTGAAGCCATCAAGACACAGACTCTCTCTGCTTTTTGATTGTGCCTATAAATTGTGTCCATAAAAATTGTGAACAGAATCGATGACAAAGGACACCCACCAAGAATGGGTCTCACATTCTACTGCAAGAGATCTGAGAGTCACTGCAGGTCCCTCTTCTAATGATTAAACCATTTTGGGCTGGTTTCAATGTGTCAGTCCTTGTTATCTGGACATTTCAAAAATGTTTCTCCAGCAGGTGTTCCGCTGACAACAGCAAGTCCTGTGCTTGGCCTCCAAACTTTCAATCTCTGCATGTTTTCTCGAGAGAAACCTGGATTTTGTAAATATTCTTTTGTAAATAGCTCAGTCACTGTGTAAGTATCACTTAAGCAGAAGGGTGAACTGCCCTGGCTGGCTCTTTGTCGACTAGATACTAGGAATAGGATGGGATGGAGGCAGATTATCTGCTGTGGCAACTCCTAATGGAACAAGCTGACAAAAAGCAGACAAATGAAAAAAGTTAACAATGGAATTGGAAACCCCAACTTAACAGAGACCTTATTTCCACTTTTTGTCATCACCAGGTATACAGCCACATCTGTCGTAGTCTTTGTGCCTTACAACCGTACATCTGACTCAGCGTTAAACAGTAGAGCTCTAACAAGAGAATATAACTCTGCAGTGCCACCCATACATGTGCAGTGCACATTCTACATTTTTCTGATTTTCTGTGTCAGTCAGCTTGTGGATGCTGAAAAATCCATGGGAAACATCTCACATCCATGATTTTAAACAGGCTGGAAGAGCTGAAAATTCCCTTTGAGGACTGCTGAGGTCAGTCTGATGACAACGGGGCCAATATGAGGGGAATAACAAGGGCATTTAAGCCAGGCTCCTGGATCAGAGTCCTAGAGCTCTTTTTGTTCCATGTGGAGCTCACTGCTCCCCTAACTGCACACCCTGACTGCTCACACCACAAGCATTTAATTGTATTAAATTGCTCCTTATTACACAGAAACTGCCACAGGTGTTTCCTGGTAGACATTACTATTCTTAAAGTTTGTTTTAAAGGTTATTACATGGTTATTAATATATTATTAAATACAAACAGGCAGTTTTTCGTTTTACAGCTCTCTTACCTGCTTATTACACAGAAACTACCAGAGATATTGCCAGGTAATAAACACATTTTATTAAAGTTAGCTTTAATAGGTGTCTATATGTTTTAAATAGAAACAGCCAGTTTTGCATTTCGCACCTCTGTTTCCTGCTTATTATGCAGAATCTACCATGGGCAGTTGAATGGTAATAACTTTGAAATTACCATATTATTACATTCTTGTTTCTTCCTTGTTACCGAGCTGTAATAAAAAGTGCTACCCAACACATTACTTCATTTTTATTATAAGAATATGAACATACAATGCATGTTTACCCTATGCCCAGCTGGCTTTGCATTGTGTTTCTGGCACACCAGAATGTCCCCTTTTGAAAGTTTAAAAGTTGGCAGAGAGCAAGCCTCATTCCAAAGCATGTCCACTGCAGTTGAGAAGTCAAGAACTGAACCATCTGTAAATTTTGGAAACTTGCTATTTTGGACTGGAAAATAAAATGCTTTTTATTTAATTTGAAGTTTTATTTAAATTTATGGACAGAAGCCATTTTAGTTTTTATTTGAACGTGATATATTTGTTTGATTACTACTACCATTTGTATTACCTAATATTTTTATTTATTTCATTTTTATTCTGATCATCCTCTTGAGTAATATTAAAAATATAGGTGATTATTTTCAAATTCATATGTTTCCTGGGTCATCATTTTAATTTGCTGTGGGATGAGACTACCAAAATAACTTTTAGGTTTGGCTCTAAAATATAAAAGTAAAGTTCATATCTATGCTGTAGATTGTGCTACTATTTTCCTCCTCTGGCACACAAACTGAAATCAGCTAATTATAGCACAATTACAAGTGGAACCAGTAAGTGGAATCAATAGGTGAGCAGACTAACAGTTCCTAGGAAGTGAGCAACTGCGAACCGGTTTTCCACAAGACTCCTTACTTTCTTTCTTACTTTCTTCTTAAATAATTTCTATTCCTCATCTACTATAAAATTGTTGAGATTGGTTGTAGAGGAGGATTTCAAAGATACATGTCGATGATTACTCTGGTCTCACTACCATAAATTCTATCAGCGTCATGGATTTTTTCATGATGCAGAATATGCATCAGGCCCCACATTTATGATAGGACACACAATGGACCTTGTTTTTATTTTGGTGTAAATATTGACTGTATTTGTTCCGAAGACATTTATTTCTGATCAATACTGTACTATTTTTAACTTATCTTTTCTTTCCTGTTCAGTATCTGGTTAGAAGTCCATTTTAAATTGTTTTTCAGTTGATTTTTATTTCCTTATTACAATGATCTCTTACTTGCTCTTTTGCTCTTGCCTTGTTCAATTAATGTATGTCCTAATAAAGTTGTTTTAATGCCATCCCCTCAGATAAATCATCATATTTGCTTTTTAAAGGTTCTTTTCTGTTAAAAAAAAAAAAAAAGTTGACATCATGTATTTCGGCACATTCACCTCCTTCTTTTAAAACTTGTTTCAAATTCTTTCAGCAACTAAATCAAAGATGCAATGTTTCAAAGAGCAGATGTGGTAGGGTGTTATTTGACACCATTGATGATATTACTGCTCGAACTACACATGCTGTCACACTTTTTGTGAACATTTCTTGCGTATTTTGTAGGGGCAAAAATAAGTCAGGTGAGAATTTATATTTCTCCTTTGGCATTTTTCCTTTTTTTATGTGTTCCTGAACTTCTTGTTTTAGAAACGTTTTTACCTGAGAGGAAAATTAGCTGATTCAACGAAAACGTTCTCTTGCTCTCTTGCAATTTTACCTATTTCTTTGTTAAAAAATCTTACATTCCCTGCCCCTACGTGCTCACTATAATCATTGTTTCTTTGTTATCTGGTCAATTCACTGCTTATTATAAGAATACTGTCATCCATCCACCTAAAAAGAAAGAAATAGCAAACACACATACTAAAACGTTAGTAAGATAACAAATGTCATTTTCTTACTTTGTTTCAAAATAACAAAGTAATTATTTTATTAACAGATTAACTGTTGTCACATAATGCTGCTCACAAACAAACAGTGCATTTTAATGAAAACTTAAAAATATATCAGAATTAATAGGAACAGTTTGTGTTTCAACAATTCAGTTGTGTAAGTAAATAGTCCCGAGGCTATTTGGTTAAAATGTGACTGTCATATAAATCATTTATAAATGATCATAACATATATAAAGTTATGATAGCAGTTCACAGGTGGATGCTCCTCTCCTAAATAGGATTCAGAAGTTCGCAAATCCGACCAGAACAAAGTTTAGAAAATTCGTACATGAACTTTCCAATGATTCTGTCTATTTTACATATAAGTGCACTCACAGTTCACAAGCCTCTAACCAGCTATGTTAACCTTTCTAAGTATCTTAAAAATCTTATTTTTAATTTCCTTCGTCCTAAGACAATACACAAAAGGATTTACAAGAGATGGACCGAGGATGGTGCCAATTAATAAACCCTGCCGTTCTTCAAGAGTCAATACCACACCAAACTTGGTCAAAATAACTGTGAAAAACAGAGGACAGTATAAATGTCACGGCTGGGGCAGCAGTCGTGTTGAGGTGAGAAAGGAGGATCCACAAGCAGACACTGGCGGAGGTGCAAGTGGGTTTTATTTACAGTGCACAGTAACCAAAGTGTGAGCAGAACTGAACAAAACCCTAAACTGGTAAAACTAATGCAAAAGGAGGACACGGAGCGAGGAGCAGAGAGACACGGAGAAACACGGAATAACGTTAAGTACACGAACAATTCACAGAGAAACACAGACGATGCCACGAGGAGCACAGGCAGACATGCAGTATAAATACACACACCAGGTAATTAGGAAATGGCAGACAGGCGGGGACACAGCCGGAACTTATCCAGCGGTCCCAAACCCCCGGGCCTCGGACCGGTACCGGTCCGTGAGTCGTCTGGTACAGGTCCGCGAGAGTTGAGGCTCAGGTGTGAAATGTATGGTTTTCAGAGTTTTTATCGGTTTTCAGCGTTATTTTGTTATCATTTTGATTGTTAACTCGGTTTTCCTGGGTCTTTTCACATGTGTTATGAATAAATCTTCTTTTTTTCGGTACCGGTACTAGTTTTATTTTGTTGGATTTATCCGCGACACATTAAAGGCCGGTCCGTGAAAATATTGTCGGGCATAAACCGGTCCGTGGCGCAAAAAAGGGTGGAGACCGCTGATTAAGAGGACCCGAGGGAAGCTCGGAAAGCTAAGCAGAAGTTATTTGGAGAGTGACTGCCGTTGGTTGAAAAGAGTTAAAAAAAAAAAAAACTTCAGTGGTGTTGCACACTATTTAATATTATTTTTTTAAAGTCATTGTTAACCCTTTAAAGCCGGTCAGAGCAGCACGCTCCGTTTTGCGTAACTATTTTTAAATCCCTGTAGAACCTGAACCGTGTAAGCTAGCGCAATAATTTGTTTTGCATATGAAACCGGAGGAGTTGTACTTACATCTGATGCCATCAGCTTGTCCTCGGTCACGGTTTCGTTCCACATATAGCTTTGCAAAAACTGCATAAAAAGCGCTTGCAGCAACAAAAACATAATATTCCAGAAACACGCTTTGCCGTTCCTAACAGCTGTTCGTAACACTTCCCACAGTGAAATGATGCACATGCTGTTTTCTTTGCAAATTTGCATCATAGGATTGTTTTTTGTTTTTCCTGCAGTATATAAAAATTGCTGTATCTCCAAAATAAAACTATGAAGACACTCAAAATAAATTTCCTGTGGTGGGAAACTATTTTTTGCAACTTTATTGTATTTAAAGTTTTGAGGGATAAACCTCTTAAACTTCTCCAAGTAGAAATATATGTAAACAAAACAAAAGCGATTTTCAATTTTTTTTGTAGTTCATTGCACTTTTTTGCAATTTATGTAATTACTATGCACTTAATGCATACATATTATTAAAATATGGGCTATAACAGTTGTATTGATGTATAGCAACTTGAAATGCTCCCACAAATGGCACTACAGCATGTAAAAAAAAATAATAATAATAATATAAGCTCTGGTGGACTTGGTTCTATAGTAGGTCTTAAAGGGTTAAATAAATATCGTCAAATAATCGTGATCTCAATTTCAGTGAAAATAATCGTGATTGTCATTTTTGCCATAATCGAGCAGCCCTATTCTACGCCCGTTTCAAGGTTGGCCAGGCGGCTAATGCTATCTACCGCCTGACTACCGAGGACAGTGACGTCATCAGCGAGAGACCGGTGACCAGCATCGCGGAGCATGACGTCCGAGCGGCACTGAGGAGAGTGAACACAAGGAAAGCGGTGGGGCCAGACGGCATCATCGGCCGTCTGCTGCGCTGCTTTGCTGACCAGCTAGCAGGTGTGTTCACTTACATCTTCAACGAGTCCCTGGCGAAGTCTGTGGTCCCCACATGCTTCAAAAGATCCACCATCATCCCTGTGCCCAAGAACAGCAAACCCTCATCCCTGAACGATTACCGGCCAGTTGCACTGACCTCGGTAGTAATGAAGGTGTTTGAGAGGCTGCTGAAGAACATCATCTCCTCCTCCATCCCAGACACCACAGATCCACTGCAGTTCGCCTACAGATCCAACAGATCCACAGAGGATGCCATCGCCCACGTCCTACACACCACTCTCAGCCATGTGGACAAGAAACAGGGTAACTATGTGCGAATGCTGTTTGTTGATTACAGTTCAGCGTTTAACACAATAGTGCCCTGCAGACTGTTCACAAAGCTGAGGGATCTGGGACTTAACAGCCGTCTGTGTGCATGGGTGTTGGACTTCCTCACTGGCAGAACTCAGGTGGTGAGGGTGGGCAGGTGCTTCTCCAACAGCATCACCATCAACACAGGAGCACCTCAGGGATGTGTCCTCTCGCCACTGCTCTACTCCCTCTACACTTCAGACTGTGTGGCCACCCATGGCTCCAACACCATTGTGAAGTTTGCTGACGACACAGTGGTGTTGGGTGCCATCTCCAACAACAATGAGACGGCCTACATGGATGAAGTGAAGAATCTGGCATCGTGGTGCCAGGACAACCACCTCCAGCTGAACGTCAGCAAGACCAAGGAGCTGGTGGTGGACTTCAGAAGGGGTCAGCACAGAGACTACAAGCCCATTATCATCAATGGAGCTCCAGTGGAGAGGGTGCAGTCCTTCAAGTATCTTTGTGTCCACATCTCCTCAGACCTGACATGGGCTGCCCACATTCAGGTCCAGACCAAAAAGGCTAGGCAGCGCCTGTATCACCTACGACAACTGAGGAAGTTCAGGGTCTCTCCAAAGATCCTCAGGATTTTCTATACAGGCGCTGTGGAGAGCATCCTCACACAGAACATGAAATCGTGGTTCGGGAACAGCTGTGTGAAGGACCAAAAAGCTCTCCAGAGAGTGATCCGTACAGCAGAACACTGCTGCAGGATTGCTCTCCCCCCGCTTCAGGACACCTACACCAGGGCCCTATTTCAGGAAGCCGGTTTAGAAAACTCAGAGTGAAAAACGATACTCAGGGTTGAGTAACCCCGAACTGTCCAACTCGGAATATTCGGTTTCAGAAAGGCTGATAACAAGTAGTTCAATCAACGCGGAGTTGCTTTAACCCCAAGTTAAGCACGCGCACAAGGATACATAAAGCCCTGATTAGTGAAGCACAGATTAAGTGAGTCACCATGGAGACGGAGGGAAAGAAGGCGCGGTCAATGTATTTTACAGCGCTTGACGCCGAAATTCTGATGGCAGCATATGCCGATAACATGCAAATTTTGCAGAAAAAAAGTAACACAGCCTCAGCTGCAAAAAAAAGGGAGCATGCATGGCAAAACATAGCCGACAGAGTCAATGCGTAAGTGTTAATTTAAACATTGATCTAGGGATTTCCACCCATTTAACACGTTATTTTATTATATGTTATTTTATTTTATATGTTATACATTTTATTTTGTGATGTGATGTGAGCGCAGGTGCAACCCAACAAGCCCCAAACGTCCCTGGCAGCAAGTAAAAATGAAATATAAAAATATAGTCCAAACAGGTGAGGTGTAATTGTATTATGAGCCATAGTGCTTGGTCTGTTTGTCCGATGTAAATCAATTGCAGTTAGAGGCTACATTAATTTCCTTTCTGTAAGCACTTATTGAAATTATCTGAGCACATTACAAGTACATATTTGCTTATTCTGTATGCTCAAATGTGACCCCGTTGTAGTCAACAGAAAAAAAGCGGAGGCCTGAAAAACAGGTGGGGGTCCTCCACCACCACCACTCACAGAGGCTGAGCAGTTGGCCCTCAGCCAAAACAGTGGGCGCCCTGTGGCTGAAGGCATCTCTGCGGGGACATCCTCTGAGTCAATAACCCCGCAAGACACAAGTGCCTACATAAGAGGTAAATTCAAAATAATACATGATGTGCATACATCCTTTCTTCACAGTCACCTTTGCAGTGCTACTCATTCATTTGATAAACTCTTTACCATAATGAATTTTTTTGTAGTGAAGTTATTTTCCTACTGATTTTGCCTTCCCTCAGTCTTGGTTGTCTTTGAAAGCATAATGACAATGAAGTGTAAGGTGATTGGTATATGTTTGTTAATTGCCATTTGGTCCCTTGTAAGTTATAAGTTACCTGTATAAACCTCATATTCTATCAGTTGATGGTGTACTGCATCTGGTGCAGCCTCCTGTTGAGCCAGACCAACATGCAGTTGTGAGTACTCTTAATACTCCACAGATTATATGAGTTTACAGTAGAACAGCAATGTTGTTTATTTCTTTACTACAGGAAAATAATGAAGAAACATTGACAGCTGTTACAGAGGAGGAAGCAACAGAGACACTTTATGAGGTTTACA